>NW_021604996.1:403975-413911 GCF_004785775.1 Grammomys surdaster
GTGTGTGTGTGTGTGTGTGTGTGTGTGTGTGTGTGTGTGTGTGTGAGGGAGAGAGAGAGAGAGAGAGAGAGAGAGAGAGAGAGAGAGAGAGAGAGAGAGAGAGAGAGAGGGCAGTGTAGACATCAATGTCTTTTATCTCCCTCCACCCGATTTCTTGAGATGGTGTCTCTTACTGAACCCGGAGCTTATCCATCAGCTAGACAGACTGGCCTTGAGCCCTAGGGATCCGCCTGTTTCTGCTTCCCCATTTCTGGGGTTGCAGGCAGACGTCATGACTAATGGTGGAGTTGTATGTGGGTGCTGGGGCTCTGAACTCAGGTCTTCATGTTTGTGTGATAAGCACTTTACTGACAGAGCCGTCTCTCCAGCTCCTCCACTCACGTTCTCTGATCTACTCAGCTTCTTAAAGCAAATCCAAGCCCCCATCTCAAGTCCTCTGGGGCCTCCAATATGTATCGCTGAGCACACAGCAACCATAGTATCTTGATGTACTTCTTGAAACTGGTAGTGATGTACTAATACATATTGCATTTCTGTAACCAAATACCTAAGATCAGCTGGCACAGCATATAATAACTAAAGGTCTATTTGGCTCATGACTATGGAGGCTGAGAAGTCTAGGAGCACGGAGTTGGCACCAGCTGGTGCCCTGTGAGGCTCTTCCCTCGGAGGTTCATTGCGGAGGGCTTCTCACGGGGAGGCAGAGGGACTGTGTCAACTTGGCTCTCTCCTCCTCTTCCTTTAAAGCCACTAATAACCATCGTGGCGGCCCAACCTTCACAAACTCAGCTAACCATAATGACCTCTCAAAGACCCCACTTTCAAAGGCCATCCACATGTGGCTATGGGGATTCATTTCTAAAATATGACCCTTGAGGAGACACATTCAAGCCATAGCAATCATGACCCAAGTACTTCAAAATGTATTTTGAAATCTTTCTGGTGTGTGTGTGTGTCTATATTCCTGTGTGTGAACATGACTATTCACATGCCATGGCATACATAAAGAGGTCAATGGACAACTTCACCTTGCCTTCCGCCTTGTTTGGATAGGGATGGTCTCTGTCTCTCTCTCTGTCTCTCTGTCTCTCTCTCTCTCTCTGTCTCTCTCTCCCCCCCCTCTGTCTCTCTCTCTGTCTCTCTCCCCCCCCCTTTCTTGTCATTCACTGCTGAGTACAGCAGGCTAGCGGTCCCTCAAGCTTCCAGAGATTCTCCGGTCTCCACATCCCATCTCTAACTAGCAGCCCCATGGTTACAGATGCGTGCTACCTTGCCCAGATCTTGAAGATTCAGAGCCAGCTCTCGCTTGCACAGCAAGCATTTTACCCACCGAGCAATCTCCCCAGCCCCCAATGTCTTTTTGCAGTTGATTTATTCAGATGGGGAATGATTCCGGCTCCACATATGCCCTTGATTCTTATAACTCTTAAGTCTCCTTTAGTCCTTTTTGCTTTGGTCTCTAGTGCACTGATTTGTGTAGGAAAATAAGGGCATTTGCAAAGAATCCTAAGTTTCTGGATTTAGTTGTTTAGAATATTGTTGGAATGCCATTTACTTCATTTGTCTATCCCTACGCAGCCCCGCTGTGGTCAGACCTACAGGAGTCTCATCCAGAAGAAACAGCATGTGGATCCTATGGGAGACTTGGGCTTCTCTACTGGAGGAATTAAAAAGGGAACCTGGGGTCTGGGGAAATGACTCAGTGAATAAGGCACTTCTCAGGCAAGCATGAGACCCCAAGTTCTGATGCTTAGCACCCACAGAAATGGTGGTGGGTGTGGAAGCCTGCCTGTAATCACAGCTCTCAGAAGGCAGGAACAGTGGTGCCTTGGAGCAGGTTGGATGTCTGGACTCTCTGAATACGGGAGTTCTGGGTTCAAGTTATAGAGACCCTGCTTCTGCATATAAAGAGTGATTAAGGAAGACACCAAACATCCACCTCTGGCCTGCCTACACATGTGCATACATGCACTCCACACATGTGAACATGTATACACACACCATGCACAAATACACAAAAATTAATATTTTAAGTTTTTTTGAGGCAGGGTTTCTCTGAGTAGCCCTGGCTTTCTTGGAACTCACTGTGTAGACCAGCTGGCCTTGAACTCAGAGATCTGCCTACTTCTGCCTCCCAAATGCTGGGATTAAAGGTATGTGTCACCCCACATAGCCATTAATAAATATTTTTGAAAAGAATATTAATACTATACTTTATTTAAACTGGCATATATTCAAGAAGTTTACCACCCAATATAAAACCAGTATAAAAGCTAGTAAGAACTTATTTTAACTTTCTTTAAAGACGCTGAAAAAGTCAGATTTTCTTTTCTTGTGCATACAGAATCCTCTGCTCCAAGGTTGTTTTCATCAGAAATAATTGATCTATATTTGGATTTCTTAAAAATTACAGTCAAAAAGTTATTTTAAAGTTTTCAAATTCTGAGGCTGGAGAGATGGCTCAAAAGTTAAGAGCATCGGCTGTTCTTCCAGAGGACCTGGGTTCAATTCCTAGCACCCACATGGGAGCTCACAACTGTCTGTAACTCCTGTTACAGGGGATCTGACACCCTCACACAGATTATACATGCAGGTAAAACACCAATGCACATAAAATAAAAATAAGTAAAAAAATTAAGAATAAAAAGTTTTCAAATTCTATCCTACATCGAACTTATAAACTTTTTAAAACAGTTATAGTATTAGCATAAATACATTCTCATGACACGCTTTAACATATAGCATTTGTGAAAGTATTCCCACTGCTTTCCTTAAGCACAGTAGTCTCCCATTATCATGAAGGATATGCTCCAAGACTCCCCCTTGGATGTCAGAATATATAAGCTTGTGACAACTGAAATGGCTACCTAGTAACTAATGGGTCCCATATACAGCATGGACACACCTCAGAGACGTAAAGAATTCAAGTCCCAGGCAACATCGAATGGAACGGTATAAGATTTGGCCATGACACCTAGAGAGAGCTTCAAAGTAAATGGTAATCCATTTATGGAATTTTCCATTTACTAGTTTTAGACCATGGTTGACCATGGGTAGTCTAAAACTGCAAAAAGTGAAATCACATATAAAGGATAACTACTGTGTTCATATTCTTATATGTGTCAAGAGTTTCTGCCTCTTTGTCGACTTCATATATTTCCGTTGTATCGGTATACCACGATTTCCTTATCATGGTAGGCAGCATTCTAAGATGGTTCTTAGGAGTTCTTCCTTGGGCTGGAGAGATGGCTCATCATTTAAGAGTGCCAGTGCTCTTACAGAGGGCTAACATTCCGCTCCTGGCATGCATGTTGGACAGCTCACAGGCACCTGTAAATCCAGCTTCTGGGGATCCAATGAAGAACTGTTCTGGCCTCTGCAGACACACACACACACACGCACACACACGCACACTCATGCATGCACATACACATCTGCATGCACACATGTGTGCATACAAATTAAAAATGTTTTGAAAATAGACAAAAAATAAAAAGGTCACTGCCTCAAGAAGCTGGGGATTTAACAATTGCCTTATAAGCTCGTGGCCCTGGATTTTGTCCCCAGCACTGGGACAAAAGAAAGGAAAGCAGTCCCTGTTCCATGGTCCCTACTCCATGATGCACAAATCAGCCCCTTGAGTGACAGATGCCCCTGAATGTGATAAGATATTTGGCTATTGGGTACGCTATGTGGCCACTGTCACATCTGTCAGTGACTAGGTCAGTAGTCAGTTGACTCTGAGTTAACGTAAAGGGAAACAGATGGTACCAGGCAAATCCTTGAAAGAACAGATCGGAATCCTCTGAACGTTCTCTTTTCTGTCTTGAAAACACAAACGACCCTGGCACGTGGATGGCGAGCGGCTTCTTAGGACTGAGTACCTCTGATATTACAACCTTAAGGGAATGAATTCGGCCATTAGCTAGCGAGCTGGGAAGAGAACCCTGCTGCAGGTGAGACAGCAGACCTCGCTAAGACCAGTGTCTTGGCTCCATTTTCCGTTGCTACAACAGAATACCCAACACCAGAAAACTTTATAAATAAAAGAGATTTCTGTGAACTCACAGTTTCAGGAGCTTCAGCTTCAAGGTGAGGTGGCATGAGCTGCTGAGCTAACGGCGAGGGTCCTGAGCTGGATCAACTCCCAGCAGAAAACAGGAGACATAGTGAGACTAAGAGGAAGAGGGAGAACCCTAGGGAGACATTTACTTTACCTGCTGTTGTGGCATCTAAGCTAGTCCCATGGGAAAGGCATCCATCCCACCTAACAGACCATAAGCTCTTAAAGGGCCCACCACCTCTCAGTGCTGTTACACTGGGGATCAAGTTTCAAAATGAGTTTTGGCAGTAACAAGCCAGCCTCCTAATTTCAGCCTGTTGACTCCACAAGCAGAGGATTCAACTAGACCCCCCCTCAGAATCCCAGCCTATAAGAAGGAAGAAATAATACATTTACTTTGTTTGAAATCGTGAAAGTTGTGATCATTAATCATACAGCAATAAGAAAATAATCTTTGTAGCCATTGTATCTGCTGATGAAGATTTGGGCTGGGAAGATTATAAACGTGTGATGGACAGTCTTTGTGTGCACATATGATTTCATTTTTCTTTGATAAATGCCTATGAATGAAATGGTTTAGTTGAATGCTTAGTTCACGTGTGTGTGTGTGTGTGTGTGTGTGTGTGCATGGGTGTGTGTATGTAGGTGCATGTGTGCAAGACAGAGTGTGCATGGGTGTGTGCACATGTGTGCCTGTGTGTTCGTGCAGTGCTTGTACCTATGCATATAGAGGCCAGAGTTAGACATTAGGTGACACCCTCAATCACTCTCCTCCTTATATTTTGAGACAGGATCTCTCCCTGAACCTAGAGCTCACCCTGAACCACCAGATTGGCTAGCCCATAAGGTCTCCTCTTCTGGCATTCACCTATCCCCATCTCCCGATGCTGAGATTTGAGGTGCCTGACACCATGCTTGGCTGCTTCACCAGGGCTAGGGATCTGAACTGTGGATCTGAATTCAGGTCCTCACACTTGTACAAAGCGCTTTACCCACCGACCCATCTCCCTACCCCTTGCATTTAACTGTTATAGAACGTGCCAAACAGTTTCCCAAAGCAATCAAATCATGTTATGCTCCCTCCAGCGGCATAAGAAGAACCCCAGCTGTGCCATTTTCTTACCATATTTTACACTGTCTATCTTTTAAAGTTTAGCTGTTCTCATAGGTTTATGGTGGTGTCTTAATGTGGCTTCAATTCTCATTTCCCTAATGTCTAGCGATATTCACAAATCCTCTTTGGTGAACTGTTAATTTATCTTTTCTACATCCTTTAAGTTTTCTTACTGTTTTCTGATAACTCAGATACATATTCATGATATGTGATCTTTGCCAGATACCTGATTCATGATTTTCTCTCCCCCATATGGGCTGAATCAGTAGAAGCCTTTAATTTTAAGGGTCCTTACTTTATCAAAGTATTTCTGTGCACACTTTGTTATTTAAGAAATTTTTCCTACCTCATGATTCCAAATATTTTCTCCCTATATTTTTTTCTCTAGGAACTTTATTTTTATTGGTTTTGCTGTTATTGTTAATATTCTGAACATTCTATCAGCTCTTAGTATATTTTAATTGAAGGAGCTGAAGGGGTTTGTGGCCCCATTAGAAGAGCAACAATACCAACCAACCAGAGCTCCCAGGGTCTAAACCGCTAGCCTGGGAACACACATGGAAGGACTCATGGCTCCAGCTGTATATGTAGTGGAGGATGGCCCTGTCAGGCATTGGTGGGAGAGGAGGTCCTTGGTCCCATGAAAGCTGGATGCCCCAGTGTGGGGGAATTCGAGATCGGGGAGGGGGGAGTGAGTTGATGGGTGGGAGCACACCCTCATAGATGTAACAGGAGGGGGGACAGGATAAGGGGCTTCTGGGGGTGGGAAATGGGGAAAGGGGATAATATCTGAAATGAAATAAATAAAATATCCAATAAAAAAGGAAAAAATATTTAATTTTTATTATTTAAAAATATGTATTTATGTGTGTGTGTATGTACGTGTGTGCATGTATATGCACATATGTGCACGTGACTGTAGAGACCTGATGTGTCCAATCCTCTGAGCTGGAGTTATAGCCACTTGTGAGCCACCCAACATGAATGATGGAAACCAAATTTAGGTCCTCTTCGAGAACAGGATGAGCTCTTAACAGCTGGACCATCTCTGAAGTGCCTGAAGCTTTGTTATTAAGTGAATGTATATTTATTTTCTGTTTGTGAACTTGTCCCTTAGTCATTATGAAGTGGTTTTCTTTATGTTAATATTCTCTGATACAAAATATGATCTGAATATAATAACATAGACATAGTAATTATCTTATAAACATACTGTGTTTCTTTTGTCTTTTCATAGTCTTTTGCTTTTAATGTATATGTGTTTTTAACATTTAAATTAGGGTATGGCAATAACTTATGATTTTTAACTTTTTAATTCAATTTTAAAATTCTGCCTTATAATTGAGATGTTTGGACTGTTTGCACTTAGTGTAATTATTGTTATTGCTATGTCAGCCATCTTGCCAACTTTTCATTTTAAAGATTTATTTTATTTTTTAAAGTGTGTGTGTGTGTGTGTGTGTGTGTGTGTGCATGGTGTACCTGCAGTGCCAAAAGAGGGCATCGGATTCCCAGGAGCTGTGGTTGTTGGTGACCGTGAGGAGAACATATTTTTAATGCCCTGAGCCATCTCTCCAACTGCCTCTAATCTATTTTTATTTGTTTCATTACTCATTCGTTCCTTTGTTTTGTTTTTCTAACATCTTCTGTATTAGTTAGGTATTTGTGGTTCTATTTAATGTCCTTTATTGTCTTAACCCTTTATCAGGCCGTGTCAGTGCTTAAGGGTCATAATAACAATACACATGTGCCACCCAAACATAAACCTTCTTAGAGATGCAAAACACATTTATTTACTTATTTATTTTTATAATTTTATTTTGGGGAACTTCATATATGAGCCCTGAATGTATATCTCTCCCACCTTCCACCCACAAAGCCCCATTTTCTCAAATTTCCACCCACAGGCTTGTGGTCTCATCTTTAATATTATTAAAATACTCATTTATTATTTGAGTTTCCAAGAGTCAGGTGTTGACAGGCAGTTTATATAGGTCCTTCCATTATGGTCTTACAAGTCTGGTGCTGGGACTGAGTCCTACCTGAGATTGAGGGTCTCCTCCCAAGCTCATCTGACTTAGAATATAATTCATTTTTATTTTGTGTTATGTTTTTGTAGCTGCAGAATTCATGACAGCTTGCTTCTTCGATATGAAAAAGCCTCAGTCTAGACTTTCCTTCAAATCTTATCAAGTTAGGTTTGCTGAGGACAATCTCCCTCTTGATTAACTCAGTCAACTGATGAAGGGCCTTAATTCAATTTGCGAAACTCCCTTCATCTTTGCCAGAGAACATAACCTAATCACAGGAGTGACATCCATCATATTGACAGGCCCTGCCAACACTCAAGGGGAGAAGATATTACAAGGGGAAAATGCAAGTACACCAGGGTGGGAATTTAGGGCTATCTTAGAACTCTCCCACTGAAACTCAGCCACAACTCATCTTCCAAAGATGCTGCACTTCTTGCTAAGGTATGTGAGCCCTGGGCCAGCACTTCCAAGGCTCCCAGCCTTTGCACATGTGTCTGTTTCCTACGACTGCCCTAATAAAGTGTCACCAACAAGGATGTCATAAAGCAATAGAAATATGTTCTCTCATGGTTACAGAAGCATGAAGGCCAAAAGCAAGATGACTACAGGGACTGGAGAGATGGCTCAGTGTTTAAGAGCATCCTTTGCTCTTGTAGAGGACGCCTCATTCAGTTCACAGCAACCACCTGGAATTCCAACTCCAAAGAATCCGGTGTCCTTGTCTGGCCTCTGTGGGCACCTGTATTCGCATGTATATACATGTACATATACATATAATTTTAAAAATAAAATATATTTTAAAAGGTGACAGAGTTCTGGTGCCTCTGGAACCTTTTCTTGCCCTCCCCTAAGCTTCCAGGGACTTCTCTGGAATTCTTTGTGTTCTTTGATGTGAAGCCACAGCTCACACTCACTCCAGCCTTACGGTTACAGGGTGCTCCCTCTGTGTGCCTGTGTCCTCGTATGTTCCCTTTCTCTGGAGGTCTCTAGTACAGCCTCATCCTGAGGAATCATGTCAGCTATGACCCTATTTACAAAGAAGGCCCTGTTTTGAGATAGTCGGGGCTGGGACTTCGGCTTATCTCTTTTGTAGGAGACACAATCCAGCCTTCACAGTGTTGTTACCGTCACCCCCTCTAGTCCAGGTATCTGTAAACCCCACACTACACTGTAATTATTTGCTTCAAATGCTCAATTATAGTTAGAGGACACAGGTGGGGTGTCTCTCATCCAGCATACTTGAGACCCAGAAGTATTTCCAGCTTCCAATTGTCTTCAGATTTTGAAACATTTACACTTCCATGGTGGGATATCTTGTGGATAGGATCCAAGTCCAACACAGGACTCACTGCTATTTCATACAGAACTTGAACACGCAGCCTGGAGGCAATGATAGCCAGTATTACTACTAATGTGTGCACATTCCAGAGTGGGGCTTCTCCACTTGAGGCTTCCCACTGACACACAAAGGATTCAGATTTTGGAGTAGTTCAGATTTCTGGATTAGGGATCTTTGACATATTGTGTGGTGAGAAAAAGTTCAGATTCCTTGTGAGACCGAGATGGGCGTGGCCCAGCAGGTGGGCGTGGTCCGGCAGGCGGCCGTGGCCCGGCAGCGGCTTCCTGTGGCCCATCTTGCTGTCTATGGTGTCAGCCATGGAGGGCTCATTTTCATCTTCCTCCCCTGTTCAGGGAATGCCCCTGCCTGCGCACAGCGTGTTTAACACGTGAAAAGTTGGTGTGTACAATAATGGTTTCCAATGTAGCGGCTTTTATTCATGTCTCCTCTTGAGTGGAACTCAGACCTTAGTATAAAGGGACACCAGCATAAGGGTTTGCCGACAGCTGGAAACCTCTGTTTTCTAGTGTGTGCGCTGCTGGCTTGCGTATGGTCATGTGGCCAGGAGACTTTACCTAGCTGACTCCTTCATGTGTGCATTCCAGGCTGTAGATTATATTTCAGTAAAACCAACGTCGTACAAACAACTGAGTCTGAAAATGGAGCCAGAGGTACTACAGGTGCATGGATCTGTCATCCATAGCTGATGGGCAGTAGCCCAGTGGCCAGTCTGGGACAGAGACTTAGTTCCTTAAGTTTGTAGGAAGAGACCCAGGACCCGGGACAGTAGCATCTCCACTGCACCCTTTAAATGTGACATAGTGTCAGGCTGACAGTGTAAACTGTAAAAGGGTGCACAGGCACCCAGATTCTGCAAACTCTAAGGCAGGGTTGTGCAGTTCAGTCTGACTCTGAAAACCGTAAAGTACAGTGCAGTTACCAGTTAGTGCTCCGACTACCTGAGCCCTGGAGCTCATGACAAAGGGCAGGTGTGATTGGGCACTGGATTCAGAAAAGAGGGCACCCGGGGTAGCGGTAATTGTGCGGTAGCCGAGGGGCTACCTTTCATGCCAACTCCTGCTTTGACAAATGGCTTGGAATCCATCATCCCTGCTCTTTGTCATACTCAAATGCACCCTAAATGCTCCAACGCGTTATTACCTCTGCAGAGTAATAAGTGGCTGGAGGGAGAGGAAACCACATCTGCTGCCTTTTAGAGTAATTGGCGGCCTGGCTTCCCCCCAGAGCTGTGTGAAGTCTCAGCATCAGCAGGCTGCCTCCTCCTGGTGGCAGCCCAGAGAGCCCAGGCTGTGGTGCACACACAGAGAGCAACGGCCCCACCTCTATTACCCCTCCTCACCTCTCTCTCTCTCTCTCTCTCTCTCTC
>NW_021604996.1:414311-466293 GCF_004785775.1 Grammomys surdaster
CTCTTCCCCCCTCTCTCCTACCCTACCCTCCGTCCCTCCCTCCCTATCTCTCCTTTTCTCCTTCCCTCCCTCTCTCCTCCCCCTCACCTCAACTGAAAGTGTCTTTGTATTTCTGTTTGTATAAAATGATACAAGCTCATTGTTGGAAGGAAAGGCAGAAATGCAGATGGGGGTAACCCAGAAAACAAAGCTCTCACCTCCCATACCCAGGTAACTGAAGACGCCTCTGGTCTTTCCTGTGTGTTACATGGAGGTGCAGGTTTTCCTGTGAAGATTCTGTCCTAAGCATAGCTTGGCTGGTTTGGCTTTTCTCGGTAATCTGTTCAGCCATTCTGTCCCAGGCTCCTGTGTTCCTTCCACAGCTGTGGGCTGTTCCCTTGCTTGCCCAGCACCCATAGCTGGGCTGACCACTCCTCACTGCTCAGTGCTGTGGTCCAGTTTTTTTGCAGTTGACAGCTGCTGCATTGGCCGCCTTCTCTCTGAATTAGGTCCTCAGGATAATCACTGGGTCCAGGCTCAACAGTATCGGTTCCAGCTGGCTTCTGCTTTCATGCTATTCTACAGAGTGGCTCTGGAGGAGGGGGATCCTCAAAGCCTGAGATTATCAGACCTTGGGGTTCTCTGTGCCCTCAGCTCCTCTTCTCTGTCTGCATCCCTGGTCCACTGACCAGCTTCTTCTTTCTGACCCATTAAGCACTCCCTCCTGTGGCTCACACCTCTCCCAGCCCATCCTAGTTCTTTGGTATAGTCTCCCCTAACTGAAACACAAACATGGCATAGTCCCCTAAACGGTTTATGTGTTGAAGGCTTGGACCCCCAGCTGTTGAAACCAGTCACTGAGAAGTGACTAGATGATCAGGAGGCTAATTTTATCAATGTGTTATGAAGGGTGGGGCCTGGCAGGGGATGTCCTTAAAGGATATATTGTGCTCTGACCCTGGGGCCAAGGACTCAGGAATCATCAGTGATCCCTCCCGCCATCTAAACAGTACCATGGCCCAGGGTGTTATCTTCTGATCTTTCTAGCTTGCAGTTCTTTCTTGTTACCCCCTTAAGTCCAGTTCATTCCAGATGGAGACTCTCCCTCTGCCCACCTCCCATTCTCCACTCCAAGGCTGCTCAGTGGCTTTGATCAAAGCCACTTCCATGCTTCCCCTTGCCTCCTGGTGGGGGTTCTCTCTTACCTGTTCCAGTCATGATGATGTTGCTCTGCTCAGGTTGCTCTCCTCTGTGTGCCACGGACTCACCTGCTCTCCTTCCTTTCCCACAAGCTCATGTGAACACTTTTCCCTGCTCCCAGGATGTTCATCCCATGGTCCTTCCTGCTGTTAGGTTCCAAACCAGAAGTCACTTCTGTACATAAGCCTGTGAGGTGGAGTTATTAGGCTCGTTTTACAGATGTTGATATAAAAGAAAGTGGCCTCCCCAGCAAGGACCCCACATTTTCTCTCTGTATGAAGCTACTGCATTTCTTCTGTGCTTTAACTCTGGTGGGTCCCCTTAAAAACTCATGTTGAGGGTCTAGGAGATAGCTCAGCCAATAAAGTGTTCGCTGCATTAACATGAAAACCTGAGTTTGGTCACCAGCATTCACATTAAAATTAATTAATTAACTAATTAATTAGTTACATTTTTAAAAGCCAAATTGGTCAGATGACTCAGCAGGTAAACGTGCTTGCCACCAAGCCTGATGACCTACCTGTTTGATCCCCCGGACTCTCATGGCAGAAGGAGAGAACCGACTTTCACAGGTTGTCCTCTGAGCCCAAACATTTAACATGGCACACACACACACATCCACATTTCATAAATAAATGGAAAGAGAAGCTACGCACAACATTACATACCTGTAATCCCAGATCTGGGCAAGCAGAGACAGGAGGATCCCTGGGGCTTGTTGTCAGCAAGTCTTGCTGAATCTGTAAACCCCTGGTTCAACGAGAGACCTGTCTTTAAAAAGTAATGGGAAGAGCCATTAAGGAAGACACCTGATGTCGACCTCTCTGACCCCAACATGCATGCACACACGTGTACACCTCCATGCACAAACACATGTACATCCATTGCATGTGCACGCACACACGCGCACACACACACGCACACACACACACACACACACTGGCATTGCAGTTTGATTCCTGATGCAATAGTCTGGGAAGATGGTAGACCTTTGAGAAGTGTTTGGATTACAAGGATCCATCCTCATGGAGAGGATAATGGCACTCTAGCATCATGGGAAAAACTTTTTCAGTGAATCCATGGTCACAGGAACAGGTATAAAGCAAGGCAGCCCACGATAATCTGTATTTCGTGCATGCCCTGGTCCTCTCCTCTTTCCCACCATGAGGTGGAGCAGACCCATGTTCCTGGATTTTGCCTTTAGAAGCATGAGCCAGCATAAACTTGTCTTTATAAGTTACTTAGTCACGGGCATTCTGTTATAGAAACAAAACAGAGGTTAAGACAACTTCCCACAGTTCAAACCTGACTCCATGTAGCCCCCACTGGATGGGAACAGTCCTTTCCCAAAACATGCTAGTCTCTAGAGCCTGGCCGTTAGGATTTTGTTAACAAATGTAGACCTGACTCAGACAAACGTAAGCACATAAGGAAAACCTCTTTGCTTCGTAAGTTCACTTCTGTGAATGACATCTAGAGTGGATTTCAGGAATGTCTTAGATGGTTGCATCTAAGACAGGCTGGTCTCAGCCTGTCTGATTCTTGACTTTCTCCAGGTACAATAGCTTCACTCTCGCCTCCTGTTCTTCCCTTTGACCTCAGCAGGAGGAGAGAGGCCCTGCTCTCACCGTCCAGGTTAAATACCCCAAGCCTGGACCTCATGTCCATCTCAAACTCACCACCCAGGAGACTTGTCTCCATTGGCATTGGGACTTCGTGTCCTCCTGCCTTAAACCAGAGAGGAAGGACAAATAGTTCTCTTGTCCAGAGGAAGAACAGATGCTGGGCAGGCAGAAGCCATAGAGGCTGAGACCCTGGGCAGCTGCAGCAGGGACAAGGCTTGGCATGGGACCCAGAGGCAAACTAGGTTCTTCCTGTGACACACAGGGCTCACCCCACACAGCCTCACTCTGTGCCCATGTTTCCTGCAGCCTGGGTTGGGAGGTTCAAGCAGTAGCGTGTTCTGAGGGCCTACATTGCTGGAGCTTAACAGAGGCTAAAAGTAGAGACAATTAGCAGCCTGTTTCTTTGGGGAAGCTGCCGGAGAACAGCAGGGCACTCAGTGAGTTCAGCTTGAATAATAAGTGACAGAGACAAGGCTGGGAGGGGAACAGAGCAAGCAGAGCAGGCACGGAGGACTCTGAATGAATCTTCTCCTAGCAGATGTTTCTGGAAGTAACTCTATTTAGCTGTGCCTCTATCCATGTCAGGGTCTTGCCTGCCACCCCAGTTCCATACACATACGATTAAAATTACCATTCCCTAGAATTCCTTTGCCTTGCCCTCAAATGCCTCCTTTAAGAGGTCAAGTTGGCTAAGGTGAGGCAAGAGTCAGAGGCCAGGCCTTGGGCTATGTAGAAGCCAGGACAGGTAGATAGGATTGTCCCCTGCCCAATGGCAAGAGCTGGCATCTCTAGGGTTGTGGTGTTTCTAAATTCTATCATTGCTGAATCTATTTTGGAAACACACACACACACACACAGAGGTGGGGGAGAGACAGACACACATACACACACACACAGACACACAGACACAGACACACAGACACACACAGACACACACAGACACACACAGACACACACACACACACACACACACACACACACACGAAAGCTAGGATCCTCTATTACTGGTTCAGCTCAGCTGAGCCCACACAACAGCTCCCCCCGCCCCCAGCTTTTCTGTCTTGGCAGAGCAGACTGGGTGTGATAGATGGCTCCTGAGCTGACCAGAGGCCCCGTGCTGAGCCCAGAGCTGCGGAGATGTGGCCGGAAGTCATTATTCTGATGACAGGATTGATGGACCTGGGTTAGGCCCGTCTTTGCAAGATTAAAGTGGCCACTTAGCATGGCTGAATAAAGTGCCCTCCAGGGGACTGTCTATCTGCCAAACCGCCTGCAAAGAGTGAGGAGGGCTGCTTTGGCTTTTGCCTTTGCCTCTAGGGCCCACCTGCTGCACTGAGACCCAGGCTAAGGGCATCCTCTTAAGAGACTGCAATCCACCAAGGTCTAAAATCTACCCCAACAGCTGTGTGTCTCCCAGCCCTTTGTTGGTGAACACTGCTGCCTCTCTGGGTCAGGCTAAGAACCAGATACAATAATGCGGCATCAGTCACTGTCTTCAGCCATTAGTAGGTGTTTATTGTAATGCATTTTAAAAAGCATGTAGTTAGCACATTTTACCCTTGAGACCACAGATATCATGGTGAGGCTAAACACTCATTTCAAAATGTAATTAACAGGGCGAGTGGCGCGGGGAGTGCTCGGCCCCAGGGACCTGATCTGGATCCTTCAGCCCACAGGTGCTGAAGTGGAGTACCCTGAAGGTCCCTGAACTCAAAGCCAGTCTCTTGGCATGACTCAGATCACAACACATGTGAGAGGGGTCCAAATCTAAGGCTTTTCAGATCAAAGGACCTGCTCAGAGATCTCAAGACTGTTCAGGAGTTGGGAACCTACCCCCACCCCCAACCCAGTCAGAAACAGAGACCTTACCCCCAGGAAACCCCAAATCTATCTTCCAAAGATGTACAAAACCTATTCCTAGTCTAGGTCCAGAGAGGGTGCTTAGACTGACCCATCACCCCACGTTCCTGCTGTAAGCTGCAGTGCATCGTACACTCTGCTGAAGCCTCAGTTTCCCTTTCCGTAGAATGCAGATGGCAACACAACTGCCATGCAGCAAGAGAACATTTTTGTAAAGTATTCTCACCACAGTATGACAGTGACTTAAGCCTATAGATAGGGCAGCTACCCTCATTTGATAACTACATATAGCCAGGCAGTGGTGGTGCATGCCTTTAATCCCAGCACTTAGGAGGCAGAGGCAGGCAGATTTCTGAGTTCGAGGCCAGCCTGGTCTAAAGAGTGAGTTCCAGGATAGCCAGGGCTACACAGAGAAACCCTGTCTCAAAAAACCAAAAAAAAAACAAAAAAAAAAACAAAAAAAAGATAATTACATATATTGAAACTTCTCATTATATCCCACAAACATGTACAGTTATTTTGAGTGAATCAAATATTAGAATCAATTATAAAGTACACATCAAGAGGAAAATAAGATTATTAAAATGTAAAACAGCATTAAAAAAGTTAAGTTGGAGAATATCTGAAGGAGTGGTAGAACCCCTGAAGTTCCAGGACCATGCAATGATCTTGTTAGGAAGGCAATGTTCCTCAGATCACTTGTGGGTTTTACACAACCCTCGTAAACAGCCTTGGAGGGGCTCTTTGGAAAGTTTGACAAGATGACCCTAAAATTCATATGGTAACTCAACAGTGTTCAAAGAGTCAACTCTTGAATTGGGCACCCACATTTCCTAACTTGCAAACTTACTCTAAAGCACACAAAACTGGTGGGAAAGCCTGGATGCTCTGCGGTGGAACTCCAGCCCCTTTGCTTGCAAGTCAGTCCCCTTAAAGGCTGGGTGAACGGAGTGGTGGTGGTGCATACCTTTAATCCCAGTACTCAGGAAGCAGAGGCAGGCGGGTCTACAAAGCAAGTTCCAGGACAGCCAGTGCTACACAGAGAAACCCTGTCTTGAAAAAAAGCAATCAACAAACAAAAAGCTGGATGTGGTGATGAGCACTTTTAATACCACGGCTGAGAGGCATAAACAGGCAGGTCCCTGGGATTTTCTGGCCAGACAGGCTAGCCTAGTTGATGAGCCAGTGAGAAACTGTCTCAAAAAGCATGATGTGTGGAACCTTAGGAAGGGTCCCAAAGGTAACCATTGGTCTCCACACACATGTGTGTGCACATGAACACACACACACACACACACACACACACACACACACTGAAAACTATAATCATCAAGACTCAGTGGTTTTGCCATGAGGATAGACATGAATAGGATGTAATGTCCCTGAACAACCAGAGAGAAACCCAAGACAAGACCAAAAGACACTGAGTTGTACATCCCTTATGGGGGGGTGGAATGGTGGGTGTGTCAGCTTCATTTCAACACATCTTAGCATGCTTTAAAATCCTTAGCAGCAAACTGAAGGGAAGGAGGTTGGTGGTCATGTCTTTGTGCACACGTTGGGTGTTGGCTGTGGATAATGGCCTCTCTGTCCTAGAGGCTATAACCTAGGAAGGGGACCGAGCTTAGAATTCTGTATGGAGCTTCTGGGGGTGGGGCTGTATACACACACACACACACACACACACACACACACACACACACATACACACATCTTCTCAGCTTTTCTAACAAGGGCCCTTTCTCTGAGTGCTTGTCTTTTCTCAGCGAAGGCAGAGGAGACACTATGTTTCTTTGTTTTATCACACCACCGATGACTTCATCTTTCTTGTCCTTCCCAGAAAAGATGGTGACGAATTTGTTAAAGTTCAGCCACGGGGCCTACTCTTCCAGCAAAAATGAGAAATATTCAAAGCAGCTCCTTGCTTTCCAGAGTTATTTTCAGCTATTTCGGGTCTTATTGGTGTCTCGGTGTTGTGCAAGCCCACACCATATGGCCTAAGCTCCATGCTGGCCGTTTGGTTTTCTGATTCCTGCTGTCTCTAGAGATACCACAGAAACTTTCCTCCACTAAGACTTGCTCTGAATCCTTCAGAGGGTAAGATTCTCAGGCTCCACCCTAGCTGCTACAGCTGGTTCACAGTTCCCCATCTCTTCAAGCCCGTCCTGTGTACCTGAGCTCCTCACACTTGTGAGCATAAGCCACAAATCACCAGTATGAGAAAAACAAACAAAAACAAACAAAAAGCCCCACAGGTCTTAACCCATTCCCTCAAATTTCCAGAACTAGAGGAGAAATAGAAATTATTTTTTATTCTTAATTCTTCATTACTTTAAGATTTTTTTTGAACCCTTGACAGATATCTCTGGCTGAAAGAAAAAAAGTCCCAAGGAGTGATGTCCATGTGGTCACTTCTGAACAGCTGAAGTCACTGAGAGAATCTCATGTCTGCTGTGTCCCCAAGTACCAGAACACAAGCCTCAGTGTCCTTCCCTGACCCAGACTTTGGATAGCTGCAGAAGATGTCATAAGATGAAGACTAACACTGTGGGTGTAGCAGGGAGGACCAGGGGATGGGGCAGTGTGGTGGTGGCTCCCTGAGCCTGCAGGAAGGCCACTCAGCTATTGCCAACAGACATTACCAGGCATGAATGTGAGCCTGGTTTGGCCAATCCCCCTACCTTTCCAAAGAAAGCAGATACACTGTCATGAAAGGCATCAAGTAGGTAAATAAGGCCAGTGAATCAGTAGGAAAAAGGGATAGCATGAAACCCAGTATGTAAGCCTTAGGTTCACTCATCTGGAGTTACTATCAGTATCCCCTTGGCAAGTATCTACCAAAACTGGTTCAGAGGATGCAAGAGTAAGGGTGCAGGCTAGAGAACTAGCCAGGGAGAAGTGGGTCAAAAGGCAAAGGTACCCAAAAGACTGTACAGCTCAGGAAAAGAGCCTCGGCCTCTGGTATGAAAGACAAGGCAGGTTTCCTAAGAGAAAAGAAAGAACATAAGTTGAATCCGAAGGTCCTCTTTCAGGCCAACTGTCAGGGGAGGGCATTCCAGGAAGACAGTGCGGACTGTGCAGGGATATGGAGAGAAGAAGGAGCTGGAAGTGAACACTGTGGACAAGTGGGGGAGCTGGAAGTGGAGAGGGTACCACTCTGGGTAGCTGGGTGCAAGAAGGAAATGTTAAGTGGGCCCCAGCCTGGGACACAAAGTTTGTCTCCTAAGTGCACTCTTAGAAATGATTCCCACAGCCTGCAGAGGAAAACTAAAGTGTTTATTTTTGTCTGGTGCTCCCCGTTCTGGAAAGAGCCCGAGAGGTGTTTGTCAGGAGGTGTGGGTGACTCACGCAGACACTTGGAGATGGAACTGGCTATTTTTGCCCTAGACTCTGGAGGAGGGGGGTGGGTGGGCAGCATCTTTTTAGTGTGCCTGTCATTGGGATGCAGATGCTCAGGGTGGCTCAGCTGACCTGAAGCAAGAAGCCAAGCCCTAAGCCCCAGCATTGACAGCAGGTGCCCACACAGCGATGCCCTCTGGTGGAATGGACATCCCAAGAGAGGTCACCACTGTAGACAACATCCTGAGGCAGGCTCTGATTGTCACAGGCAGGGTCTCTGGTTCTCTCCTGAGTTTCTTTGGAGTCCCAGAGTTGTAAGGAGGAAAGACTGTGGTCTTTGTTGAGATTCCCTTCCCAGTTGTCTTCAGGGTCTAAAAACTGCTCCGGCCACCTCATGCCCTGCACCCCAGTGTGAGCAGGTCAAGCTTTCCTCCTGCAGTTAGGTTCCTTACTCTTCCATACTCCATCCTGGGTCTTCATTTTCTTTTTTGAGTTGGGGGGCAGGGAGTTGGGGACTGAGCACCCCAGGTTCTTGTGACCCAGAAACCTCACCTCTGAAAACGGTTCCCAGCATCTCATTTTCCACTAGGCCCTTGCTTCCCAGGAGGATCCTATGCTCAAACTGGGGAAAAGCTATAGGGGGTCTGTGCTGGCTAATTTTATGTCACTTTGACACAGGCTAGAGTCTTCTGAGAGGAGGGAACCTCAATTGAGAAAATGCCTTCGTAAGATTGGCTGTGGAAGCCTGTAGGGCATTTTCTTAATTAGTGATTGATGTGGAGGGCCCAGCCCATGTGGGTGGAACCATCCCTAGGCTAGTAGTCCTAGGTTCCAAAGGAAGCAGGCTGAGTAAGCCATGGGGAGCAAGTCAGTAAGCAGCACCCTTTCATGGTCTCTGCACAAGCTCCTGCCTCCAGGTTCCTGCCCTGACTTCCCTCAGTGATGGATAAACTATGATGTAGAAGTGTAAGCCAAATAAAACCTTTCTGCCCTGTGATGGTTCATATATGCTTGGCCCAGAAAGTGGCACAATTATGAGGCGTGGCCTTGTTGGAGTAGGTGTGTCACTATGGGGTGTGGTCTTAAGACCCTCACCCTAGCTGCCTGGGTGAGGAAGCACCCACTAGCAGCCTTCAGAGGAAGATGTAGCACTCTCAGCTCCTCTTGCACCATGCCTGCCTGGACACTGCCATGTTTTCACCTTGATGATAATGGACTGAACCTCTGAACCTGTAAGACAGCCCCAATTAAACGTTGCCCTTTTTTTTTATCAGACTTGCATTGGTCATGATGTCTGTTCACAGCAGTAAAAACCTAACTAACTCATGCCACAAGGTGAATTGGTCATGCCTCATCATAGCAATAGTAGCCCTAACTAGGACAGGACTTATTATGGGGAACAATGGACTATGCCCACATTTGGTCCCCACATCCTAGAACATGGAA
This sequence comes from Grammomys surdaster, assembly GCF_004785775.1. Lineage (NCBI taxonomy): Eukaryota > Metazoa > Chordata > Mammalia > Rodentia > Muridae > Grammomys > Grammomys surdaster. Next base: position 423,761 of record NW_021604996.1, read on the forward strand.
CTGTAGCCTTCGTCCATCTCCCTACCCAGTGGAATAACTCAGCAGGATCCTCCTCTTCAGGTCCTTGCAGGACAAGGATGTTTTGGATAGGATGAGCCAGTTCCTCAGATAACAAAGCCCATAAGAAGGCAGAGTAGGTAGCAAGGGGCTGGTGAGATAGCTCAGCTGGTGACATATGCTGCTACTTAAGCATGCTGATCGAGTTCCCCGGCACCCACATAGATGAGCCAGATGAGATGGCCATGTCTGTAATCTCCGCACTGGGAAGGATTCCTGGGGCTTGTGACTGCCCATCTACCACCATCTACCAAATCAATGGGCTTCACGCTCTGTGAGAGACCTTGTCTCAGAAAATAAGTGGAGATCAATTGAGGAAGATGCTGACCTCCAGCCTCTATGTGTATATGTGTGCACGAATTCATGAAAGGAAGAAACAGAGGGGAGGAAGGAGAGGAGTGGGAGCAATAAGCCAAGAGCAGAGAGCCTTGGATGTGGCCTGACAAACTTGTGAAGTCCTTTGGCTGCAGCACAGAGAGTGTCTGGGCATCAAAAGGAAGAGCCCCGGTAGCCATGGCAGTGGAGACCTGGGGGCCCAGAACAGTAGAGAGGGTGAAGAAAATGTCACTAGAGGACTGGCTTTGGGCAGAAGATGTCCACAGAAGGTGTAATGGGTGAAGAAGCCAAGGTGACTGATGTCAGAGGGTCCCAGCAAGGACCAGGTGGCCATGCCTAGGTGGGGTGGGCAGGCCTAGAAGATGGCATGTCTCAGCTGGGGTAAGGGCAGCGCTTGTCCCTGGCACATCATAGGTCTTGGTGGTAAATAGGATTTGTACAGTCTGATATTTATTCCCCACAATAAATAAGGGCCCTGTTTTCCCCTCACCAACCCTGCTGCCTCCCCACCATCCCAGCTGCCACCCAGCTGGTCAGCCCTGCAGAGGCAGCCAGGTCACTGCTGTCACCCTCGGCCTCCAGCCAGGCACATACTGTGCTCCCTCCTCAATGCCCTGACACCCAGCCTCTTCCATCTGCCACTCCTCCAGTCCCCTCCAATGGCGTTGTCCATTCATTCATGCATTCATTCATTCATTCATTCATTCATGTATCTGGCAAGCACTGGCAGAGACTGCTCGTCGTTCCAGGAGGACAGCCATGAACAAGAACAGGCTAGCAGTTGTTTGGGGACAGAGGATATCCAGTCTGGGAGCCCTGGGAGTCGAGCATATGTCGAAGGTGCCACTGATTCAATATAGCTTGAACCCTTCAGAACTCATGTTTTAATTTAGTCTTTATTATGAGCTGACTTCTGTGGTCCAGGGTAGAGCGGGACTGGACAGCAAGTATCATGAAGACCATCAGTTAAGGGGAAGCCTCTTAGGGAGGAGAAGGAAGCAGTCAGCGGAAAGACGTGGAAGGGTGTTTCCAGTGAGAGAACCACAAACTCTGGGTTGGGAATGAGTCCAGAGCTCTGAGCAGAGATTATATATTTCGTTCCTAAAGGTGACGATGGCAGGACTTCAGTCCATGTGTACACAAAGGACACCAAGGGGAGACTTATAATGTTAGACTGATGGGTTGGTGCCTAAGGGGTTGATCCTTCTGAGCCAGCAGTGAGGCCAGGGCAGATGTAAGGTACACTGGTGGTACTGAGCTGGGTCTGTGTGCTCAGGACAAATCCACACCTACATGTGCTTTTAGCATCTCCAGCTGTCCATGGGGGGGGGCGGAGGCTTGACCCATCTACATCCTTACTGCTCATTTCTACCCGCCTCCTACTCCACCCCTACCAGCCCTCTCTCTCTCTCTCTGTAGCACTCCTGCTCAAGGGAGGGGAAGTGGGTGTGTTAACAGAAACTAAGGAGGTATGTAAAAGCTTTGTGGAAACCCTTTCATTAGTAAGATAGTTTCAAAAGATAACCTTTAAAAAAGAAGTTTGAATAGAATTCCCCTGCAAGAGTAGTGAGTGCTATCCTCAGGAAACAAGTTTTTAAATACTTTTTTTTGGGGGGGGGCTCAGTTTCTGGATACAGGTAGGTTATGGAAGGATGCACTGTCATCAAGAGCTGGAGGCAGCCGGTCAGAACCTATCTGAAGTCAGGAATCAGGATCCAGGAAAGGCTGTGGTCTGTTGCCTTTTTTCCTTTTTGCCTGACTTTTAGGGTGGGTCTTCCAACCTCAATTAATGCATTATAGATGATTCCTTGCAGGCATTCCCAGGGATTGATGTAATTGCTCCAACCCCTGATGGATGTGCCCAGGGACCTGTTTTCTGTGTCGTTCTAGATTCTGTCAAATCAACACTCAATAGCACACCGCACACACATGAGGTGAGCAGTTTGCTGCACTGGGCAGTCTCAGCATAACGTGCTCCTCACTACAGGCTAGATACAGCCTGCCCAGACTGAACCGCTGCAACCTTGAAGCAAAATAAGCTTTTTTTTCCCTTTATAAGTTGATTGCCTCTGGTCTTTTGTGGTAGTGACAAAAAGCGAACGAGCCTGGGAAGTAATTCAAGCCATCAGGATTGATAGAAAAGTGCCTTTACTCATTGAGCCATTTTGATGACACCCAACAGTCAGATTACTTATGAACAACATAGACCAATGAGCTATGGAGCTCAATGGAGGAAGGCAACTGCCCCCAAACCTGATGACCTAAGTTCAATTCCTGGGTCTACATGGTGGAAGGGAGAGCTAACTCCCTCAGGTTGTCCTCTGACTTCAACATATGCACTATGGCACATGCACACACAGACAGACACAGACACACACAATTATTTTTAAAAGTTAAAATACAGAGTAGTTGCTATATCCCTGCTACAAAGAGCACTTCTGAATAAACATAACTGTATACAAAATTGGTATGCTAAAATCTGTGAAACTCTAATGAAAGAGTCAAAGATGCATGTAATTAGAGAGGCATACCATGTCCATGGATGTGGAAACTCAGCATAACAAATATACAATCTATTATTTATATATACCATATACTATAGCACATATATACATACATATAACTATATACATAATAAATATATACTATGCCAAATACAAAACTCTCCCCCATACCCCCACAAATAAACTGACAGATTTGAATACCCCAGAGGAGTTTCTGGTGTTGGTTGTTTTTGCTTTGTTGTTTCTATTTTTGTTGTTTCTATTATAGATATAGACAATGCCATTTTAAAAATGAATATGAAAATGCAAGAGTCAAAAAATCCAATGCTACTAAAATATGAGCAGAATAAACAAATCTATTTATGATCATTCTATCTGGGGGAAAAAACCCTATTCCCCAATGAGGTGAGGGGAGCTGTTTATCATTAACAGCAAGCTGCCTGGCTGTAGCAGCTCTGGGTAGTACAGAGGGGCTATGAGACTCCCTGGGGTCTTCTGCGTGTGTCTATGGATGGCCATTTGGCTTACAGTCTGTGACTCCTTCCATCCACTTGAGGTCCTTAGGACTGGAGTTCAGAGCTTGAGCCTGGAATACAGTGTGCTGAGCGTAAATATCCTCTCCCTGAGCTTCCTGCTGGCCCACACACAACTGCATCCTCATGCTTTAGGAAACCAGGCATGGATGCTAATTCCATTCTGTAAGAAGAAGGGGAGGGGGACTGGGGGACTAGAGGTGAGTGGACATCATCTTGATTTTCAGGAAGAGGAAGGTGGGGCCTGTAAACAGAATGCCAGGCAACTAATGACTTCCTCCAATGTTCACACCTCCCGGCAGACCAGCGCTAGACACCAGACACTTCCCTACTCCTTCTAGTTCCGAGAGGGAAATGAGACCAAGAGCAGAGAAGCAATATGCCCAAGCCACACAGCAAGTGGTGCTCAAACAGAAACACAACAGTCTTCCAACCTCTGGCTCACTGTTCCTTTCAGACATGTACCCTCCAGGTGCCCAGTACTTTCCAGGCACTGGAATCGTGGCTGTATATGTGAGAGACCTTGTCCCCAGGCTCACAGCCTTGTGGGGAGACAGAGAAGAAACCAACAAACTAGAACAAAAGCCTCAGTAGATGCCAGAGGCTGTAGAAAAATAACCCGGCTAAAGTAATGCTGGGACCTGCGGATAGATTTGCATGGTAAGAACCGTGAGGTTTTTTCCCAGAGACAGCATTCTCCTGAACTCTGAAGGATACGGAGCCAACCATATGAAGTGAGAGAGGAGCTCCCAGCAGAGAGACCGACAGTCATCTCCTGCTGTCATCACACCCCACATTGCTTCCATTGGTTACAGTCCGCTCACCTGTCTAGCCAAGGTTCACATCCCCAAAGCTGCAGTGGGACCCAGGCTGAGGAAAACGCCTCTCCCTTCTGCCACTAACCTTCGTTTCTGTAATGTCCTCTCCCTCAAGCTTTGGAACTTTTTTCTATCCTACTTGTTGTGGAAGAACTTTGTCTTCTTGGTTTCTTTTTTAATGGTATGTATTTGAATGTGCTGTGCTGATGTACATAAATACGGGAGAATAATTACTGTAGGTCAGTTTGCATAGCCAACATCTCATATACTTTTTTAATGGGAAGAACACTAAAATCTTCTGCCATGCTGAACTGACAGCGTACAGAAAGCCACCGTTGTTAACTGTAGTGGAGGGACCTTCCCTTTGCTCCTGATACTGCCCCAGATGAGGGAAACTCAAAGGCCACTGGGAGAATCTCTCATTCCTGTGTTCTGTTGCCACCCATCCCCCATATCTCCAAATGTGGGCTGGCTATGGGAGTGGGGACAAAATGGGGAAAGAGGCATGCTGGTGGGGAAGTTGTCACTATTTTAAGAAATGTTCTTCTCTCCCACCTCTCTTCAAAACCCACGACCTTCCCAGGCTGCACCAGTTTGCCAGTGGGTGCCCCTTGCTTTGCTTTCTGTTATTTGTCTTACTGAAATGGTTCCTGAATACCACTACATTGTGTTGCACTGTAAATAAAGACACTATAAATATGCATGTGACTGTGTGCAGGGCGAGGAAGACAATCCGAAGCACTTGTAAGAAGCGTTTTGAATCTGCACTGTGGAGCTGCCTGAGTTTATGGGTGGGTTCCTGAGCTGTTACTACCGAACTGAGATGCTTAGGAATACAGGGAGTCTACATTTCCTCCCACTTGGCTTCAACTTTGTAGCTCCTCTTGTAATTTTTAGCTTTAAAACCATTTTATTGTTTAAGATTTTGTTTTACATTTTAATCACATGTATATGTAGGTGTTTGCACATGGGTATGTTCCTTTTTTTAAAAAACTTTTTATTTTTATGTATGTGAGTACACTGTTGGTCTCCTCAGACACATCAGAAGAAGACATCTGATCCCATTACAGATGGTTGTGAACCACTATGTGGCTGCTGGGAATTGAACTCAGGACCTCTGGAAGAGCAATCAGTGCTCTTAACCACTGAGCCATCTCTCCAGCCACATGGATATGTGCTCAGGAGTATATGTGCTCACAGAAGAGGACACCAGAGCTAGAATTAGAGGTGGCTGTGAGCTGTCTAGTGTGAGTTCGCCAAACTCCAGTCCCCTACACAGGAGCAAAATGCTCTGAATCGCTCGGCCATCGCTCTAGCTCTGAAGGCGTTAAAAGAATTCCCGTACCATATCACTGGTGACAGGTATACTTAACATGGCTTTCCTGCAACCAAGGAGCCATTTTCCAGAGGCAAAGCTGGCATGGATGAAGGGGTAATACTGTAGTTGTATTGTAATGTGGGTGGCAGCAGCTTGTACGTCTTTTTCCACTAAAGGAGCCAGGTGGGTGAACCTAGGTGTCCAAGAAGTGGTTTTATGTGTCACCAACACTAATTCATCCTCTGTGGGGAATCAACCCCTGACCACAGATGGAGGAAGGTCATGAGACTCAGCCAGAGTATGCCCAGGTTCTGATAGCAGATGGCACCCAGTCAGAAAGCCCCAGAGGCTCACAGGGAAGATGCTATGACATGACATCTACCCTGAGTCTGTGCTTCCTCTTTCTAGTCTCTTGATGGCCAGCGCCTTTTCATGGCCAGCATATTACCTCTTCATTTCCCGGATCATGGAAATTGAACCTTGGCATTGAATCTGAAAAGCCCAAGCTCACTTAGGTGTTCTCCTCCATTCTCTTCCAGTTTTATAAGTCTATATTTTACGTTAGAGCTAGAGACCAAGTCCACTTGATATTTGTGAAGAATGTGATGTCTGTATTCACTGATTTCTTTTTTATAGATTTTATTTGAGGGGAGTCACATGCATGCTATAACATGCCACAGCATGCCCATGGAGGTCAGAGGGCAACCTGTAAGATTCAGTTCTTTCCTGCCATCATGTGAATCCTGGGACTAGAACTCAGGATTTTGGGTGTGGTGACAAGTGCCTCCACTCAACCGCCCTAGGTTAGCTTTAGTATGAGAAGATCCAGATGTCCTGGCATCACTGTTACAGAGGTGATACTTTCTCTATCCCATCATTCTTGTGCCTTTGGCAAAGGCCAGTTGACTGTGCGTGTCTGCTTCTGGGCTGTCTGGCTCGCTGTGCCTGTCCTTCCACCAATGCTGATTGCTGCTGACTTAGAGTAAGGCTTGCAAGCAGGACATTTTATTCTCTGTCAGGCTGTGTTATAACCCTGAGGACAGAAGCCTTGGAGGGCCCGGGTGAGGTTGTCAACAGTGTTTGTTTCTTGTTCACTGGATGCTGCTGAGGGTCTCTTCCTTTCTGCTCTGCTGAGGATATCCCTGTCACTCACATAAGTTTTCACTTTCTACCTCAAGTTCTAGAGACGGGTCACTGTAAACTTAGGAGCAGAGCAAACAGGGCAGCTTTTCCCTTTGACTATTTCATTGACATGTCCAGGGTCTAGTCCACAACTCAGCCCTGCTAGGCTCCCAGCTGTGCTGAGTCCTTTTTGTCAGTATCAGGACCGAACTCAGTGACATCACATCTAGGCAACCCTACATCGTTGCCAAGGCAACTGCCATACACTCCCAGAATCCACCTGGCTACCTCACCTTTACCTGGGAAAAGGCTACATCACCGCCCATATAAATAGGCAGAACTCCCTGACCTAGCTCTCTTTTCTCTGCCATCTTCCTCTATCTCTCTTCCCCACCTTTGCCCTTTGCCCTGAATAACTACCCCTCCTTGGAACCGTTTGGTCTGGTGTTGTCTGTTCTAAGCTGCGCACTGAAGTCTAACACTTTTCCACTCCCAAGACCATGCTGACAACCTCTCTGGCTATTGGGAAAGAAGCAGAGGTGAGACCCCAGCCTTGAGACTAATCCACACACACACCTTTTCCTGGAGCCTCCATCCAGAGGAGGCAGGCCACCCTTGCAACTGTCCTTTGTCTTCAAAGTACAGTCAAGTGCTATATAACATTTTGGCTGATAATGGATTACAAATATGACAGAGCTTACTACTCTGTGATGTCAGAGTATGATACATTGCTTGCGTATTCATGGCGGTGCTGGTGGCAAACTTTACCATACTCCATGCTACTCCATGCCGAAAACATAGAAAGGACTATGTACGAGTAACCCTTGACACATTTGTTACTTTTCACTGTCTATGACATAATACCCGACAGAAAAAAAAAGCTACTGATGGGAAGAAGGAGCTGTTCTGGCTCACTCTCTCAGAGCCTGCTATCCGTCATGATGAGAAGGTGTGGCAGAGTGGCTCCCATCTGAGCAGAGCGGGCATAGGGGTTCATGATGGCACCATCTGAGATCACACCTACAACCTTTGCTGCCTTCAACACAGGGGCTTGCTCTTGTGCAGGCTTCACCCTTTCTTTGGCTTCTGCCAACAGATATTTCATGCTCCTAGAATCTCAAGCATCCTAGAGGTTCCTTAAAACTCAGGCTTCACTTTAAAGCCATGTGTACAGTCCACTCAGAGATCCAAGCAGGGAATCTGATCCTGCTACATGTGGCCTGATTTCACAGGCTTCTTTCTGGAACTTTGATTCACAATTCTGGCACTTGGCATTGCCTGTAAAATTGGCACCATGTGAGTTATACCAAGCTTTGCTGCCAGCTCAGGGCCCTGCTTTGATCACAACTGCAGTAGCTTGCAGATGCTTACACACTCGAATCGTGGAGAATACTTCTTTTGTTTGAGCCAGGTATCCTAAAGATTTCATATCCTTGACATTCTCTTTTCAAAGGAAAGTCTTTAAATGAGTTTGCATTTTTTTCACACTGAAGGTCTCACCAGCAAAGCACCTTTCCTGCTGTCACGGTATAAACTGCACATGTTCTCTTTGACAATTACAGGCCCTTGGCTTACACCCACCTTGTCTGCAGCTTTGAATGCACTCATGCTCTTCCTCTTTCCCAAGCTGCACATTTCCCACATCTTTTTGCTCTACTTTTTCCAAATTATCTCTGCAAATCTAGCTAGAAGCAGCAAGTAATAACCATGCTGCAGCCTGGATGTGATACCATTTTTGAAATATTTTCAACCAATTTTGAAAATTTTGTTGAAAATCATTACTTTTGAAATCAGCTTCACCCAAATTGTCTGGACACAGACAGAATGCAGCCAAATTCTTTGCCAGAGTATAACAGAAATGGCCTGTGTTTCTATTCCTGGTAGAGTCCTTGTTCCCGTCCGAACCCGGAGCATCGTCTTTACTGTCACATTTCTATCTAAACTCCTACCCAAATGGCCCGTTGAGCTCTCCGCGCTCCTCTCCCTCACATCTCTAAGCTCTTCCACACGCCTTCCCTTCCCCATTTGCAAAGGCCTGTGGACTTCATGGTTGGTTCATCACGACAACAGCCTACTTCTTGGCTCTGGTTTTCTGTCTTAGCCACTTTTCTGGTTGCTATGACAAAATGCCTCACAAAAACAACATAAGGAAAAAGAGATTCATTTTGATTCACAGCATCAGCATACTCTAGTTTATCGTGGTAGAGAAGACCTGGCAGCATAGCTCCTGACCACGGACGGTGACAGGAACTGTGGCCCCCACGTGGGTGACCAGACCAGGAAACAGAGGATTCAGATTAGAGCCACAACCTTCTAAGTGATCTTTTGCACTCCCTCAGCTAAGCTCCATGCCCCAAAGGTTTGACAATCTCCCCAAATAACAGCACTGGCTAGGAGCCAAGTTTCAAACCTATAAGCCTAGGTGGGACATTGTCAATTTAAGACACAGCTCCTGTTAGTAAGGACAATGAACTAACAATGATAATATGTGATGTCTTAGGTCTGGTTGTTGTTGTTGTTATCTTTGTGATAAAATACCCACAGGGTCAACATAAGGGAGAAAAGGCTTGTTCTAGACCACAGTTCACGGTGCAGCCCGTCCCGGCAGGCAAATCAAGGCAGCAGGAGCTTGAGTCAGCGGATTACTTTGCATCCACGGTCAGAAGACAGCAATGAAACAGTCACATGGGTGCTGCTCTCCACTCCTTCTTCCATTTATACTGTCCAGCATCCCATTCCAGGCACGCTTGACGCCCGCAGTGGGAAAGTCTTGCTACGGCAATCAGTATAATCAAGATAACTCCCCAGAGGCATGCTTAAAGGCCCATCTCCTCTGTGGTTTGAAACTTAGTCAACAATACCAGCCAATGTTGGCATTCCGTCTAGGCTCTGCCCCACAGTTACCTGGCAATAGCCAGGTGTGCTTCACTCACTATAAAAGGGGCTGCTTGCCCCATCCTCCCTCTCTCTCTCTCTCTCTCTCCCTCTCTCTCCCTTACTCTCTTCCCCCCCTCTCCATTCCCCTCCTCCCTCTCTCTCCACACACTCATGGTTGGCCTTTACTCCTCTTCTCTCTCTCTCTCTCTCTCTCTCTCTCTCTCTCTCTCTCTCTGCCCCTCAACTCCCCTCCCCATTCCCTGAATAATCTCTATTCTACACTATTCTGTGTGGCTACTCCCTCTGCAGGAACAGATGCCTCAGCATGGGCCTGCAGAAACACTCCCTTCCCACACACCTGACTGCAAATCCACCAAACACATTCCTTCTCTCCTTATCTTTTTATCAAACACAACAGTCATCACCATTGATAACAAGTATGCCATGTCACATGGTCACGACTTGAAAAGACATGTTTATCACTTCTCTTGATGGAGTCATTTTCTCTTGTCTTTGGTTTACTCTCATATTTTTTTGTTCCTCATAGTCCTAGGAGCAATGCATATGTATGTGTACACACACACACACACACCCTTGGTACATAATACATAATAGGCTGCACCATCTGGTCTAGATTTATATAAGCATGTACCAATGTTCACATAATGATAAAATCACCTAATGATGCGTTGCTCAGCCATTAATAAATTCATTTCCTAAATCTCCATCAATTAAGCAATATATTGCTACATATTGCTTAGTGATGGATATATAGGTAAAGTCAGAAATAAAAGCAGGTAACTATTAGCACAAAAGTCAAGACGTTTATCCAGCAATTGTTAGAGTGAATAGTGGGGCTGGGAACAGAAGGGCATGATAAACCTTTTAGTACCTGTAACACTTATTGTATTAGCTTGGGAAGTCACAGATGTTTGTTTTATTGTAATAAGAGTTGTTTTTATTTAAATTATCTGAATGCTTATAGACCCTTTTTTATTGTTTTATTGATGAGGGGGAAATAACAAAAGGACATTTCTCCATGGTCTCCAAATAAGGCTCGGGAGTTACTATAATTGTCTAACCTGGCCCACCAGCTCAGTGGGAAAAGGATGCTATACTTCTATTGACCAGGATTCATTCACTCCCACTCTTCCTGTAGTTTCCATGACTAGCCAGTACAAAGAAGTGATTTCTGGAAGCAAAGAAGCAATGGTGGGGTGGGGTTTGGTATGGGGCTGGGGGCTGGAGAGATGGCTCAGGGATTAAAAGCACTCAGAGCTCTTGCAGAGGATCTGGGGTTTTTGTGGGCCACATGATAGGGGACCTGACACACTCTGACTTCCATGGACACCAGGCACATGGTGCATATAGATAATTCAGGTAAACACTCAGACATATAAATTAATAATAATAATAACAGCAACAACAACAACAACAACAATAGCAGCACAGTGATTAGAGCCAAATGTGATGGTGCACGCCTTTAATCTCAGCATTCATGAAGCAGAGGTCAGGGAACCTCTGTACGTTCAGGTCCAGCCTGGTCTACATTTCGAGTTCAAGAATAGCCAGAGCTGCATGGTGGGACACCCTGTCTCAACCTAAAATTTAAAAAGCATTGTCACTGAGAAAAAGAAACATCAGCCCTTTGCTATAGTTTGGGGGATCCGTTCAGTGAGACAGCTCTTCAAAGTAAAGTTTAGGAAATAACTGTCACCGTGACTGAGGATGGACAATGGAGTAGGGAGAAGCCAGCTCATCCCTCTCTGGAGGACTCTATTTTCAGCTACCAATCTACTGCGAGGCTTGGTACTCTCCGCTTGCAACAACAGATTGCCTGCAAGTGCCCCGAGCTCCAAACCCACTGCTTCTAGACGTGTGGAAGCAGCAGGATCTGTCAGCGGGAGCAGGGGGCCATCTGGAGCCCCAGATAAGTCAGCCCAGCATCCCTCTCCCAGACAGTGCTGTCACCAGCCCCCTGCGGATGAAGCCAGGTGAATTCTCAACCTGGGAAAGCCTCAAGCCTGAGAGAAGCCACAGCATCCTTCAGGCTACAGAGAATAGGCAGGAGTCCCTCTGGTGGAACGAGACATGCCTCAATCCCAGTTTCTGCCAAAGCAGAAGATGGGGACCCTAGAGGCTAGCTAGACAAGATCAGAAAAGCTAGAAATGAGATGGCATGGTCAAACCCCGTATAGAGTGGCTTCCTCTAGCCAACCACAATGTTCCTATGCCAGGGGAGGGTCAGGTTAGACACTGGAGTCTCTCCCTCAGCTGAATCCAGCAGGTCACGGCTCAAGGGCATCCTCAATGCTGGAAGGCTAGGCTATACTGAGGATTCCTCATGTTGGGGTGGTCCTTCCTCAGCTCCCAGACTCTGTGCCCTGCTGAATATTTAAGCCACGACTGTCCTCAACTCAACATTTATCAAGTCCCACTTCACAGGATCAAGGACAAAAGCTTGGTCCAGAGTTGGGAGCCCAAAGATCCAGGGAAGTCCACGAGTGTTCCACTGGTAACCTTGTCTACTCGTGTTAAGGCCTGTGTTTGTTGCTGTGAAGTGAGAGACCGTCTAATTAAAGAACATCATCCTTTAAGGTTTAACTGACTGTGTAACTTTAATTTTTTTCAAACCTTACTTTTAATGATGGTTTTTAAACACTCTAACTTCTCTTGTAGCTCACCACCCACCAGAGGTAGTGGGAAAGAAAGGATACAGTGTCGGGGGTGGACCTGTTTTGAAGGGTGTTTTGAAGCAACTCCCTTCTGTGTTGTCTGAAAATCAGCAGTTCAGTTCACAGGTCAGCAGTGGCAGCTACATTCACTCCCAAACACTTTAAGGATACACCAGTAGTCTAGTTCGGTAGATGTAACGGGTAATTTTTTGAAAAAGCCGTGGGGTGGGCTCGCTATCTAAATGGTGGGGTGGCTCTGCTTAGCTCCAGCCACCATGTTCCACACTAGAAGAGGCCAGAAGCCAAGCGCACCACAGCCAGGCTCACAAGACACCAATGTGGTGGCTGGCTCTGCCACAATGCCCGCTGTGCCGGAGGTACCCGGTAGAATGATGACTCTTAATGCTTAAAGATTATCTAAAGGATTTATATATTTAGGAATGTGCAATTAACAAGATGCCCACACAATTAGAGTTGTTACCCAATATCTAACCTTTTGATTGAAGTTGCTACCCAGGACAGCTTTCGACCCATCCATGGTTCTCCATGGCTGTCCCCTCTCCTCCTTTCTCCTCCCCTTCCGCTCCTTCTCTCCTCCCAACTCCTCACTCCGCCTACCTTTCATACTGCCCAATCACAGAGCTCCACTGCATATACAATGTAGCAGTAGCAGGAAATTATCCTGCTACAGGTAGAGTCAGGATAGCAAACACAAATCAGCAGTGTTGGCACTACTTAGCAGAGACAGCCAGGCCTCTGTCTTGGCTACAGTCAGCAGGAGGGATTAGGAGGAATGCCAGAAGTCCTCAGCTGTGCTTCTCTCAGGTGAAGTGAACATCGGCAAAGACAGGAGACCCACAAACATTGTACAGATAGCTCTATAAGCAAGCCAAGTTCAGCCTCAGCCATTGGCTGTCAAGTCCTATTTATACCCTCCAAATGTTATGTGTCCTCCACGGGTCTTGTCTCAGCATGTGTGTCTGTCTTAGTTGACATCACTGTGTCAAACAGTCCGAATCCACAGAAGCGAGAAACTGTAGCACACCACAGAAGTTTCTTGTTTCTCTCTACGGAGTCTCAACAAATGCAGCTCAACTACACACAGTAAGGTGAACCAGTACATGTGTGTTGTTAGCAAGGAATCTTTTATCACGTGTCTTTTTATGTGCTTGTCTTAGCAGAACATCCTTTTACCTGTGTCTGCTTTAGCTAAACGTTCCTTTACAAGTCTGCCTTAGTCTTCACCTGTGTCCTCTTCAGCTAAATGTCCCTTTGTGTGCTTGTCCCAGCAAAACACCATCCAACTGAATTTCCAAAGAACCTTCAAGTTTCCACTTCATGACTGAGAAACAGACTTTGTTTCTTACTGAAACCTCTGGAGGTCAGAACCTGTCCCAAGTAAGCAGAGCAAGTTCTTTATCCAGACCCTTGGAAAGAGCCCTGTGTTCAATATCCCAGACCCTAAGGACACAGGTTGTTCCTTGTTGCTGAAGAAACATTCCAGCAGATTAGCAACTTTACCAATGCCCTGAGCTGGCTGAGACCCTTAGACACCTACCCCGAGACACCTGTCCCGAGAGAAACCTGGGGACTCATACCTCTTCCAAGAGCTTCCAAAAACCCTGAGGAGAAAGAAGTACAACGGAAGGGAACCAATGCTGCAGACATTTGAGAGGATGTCATGGTGCCATGCCCAATTATATGCCAAGAAATCGAATAGGCTAGGTAAAATGAATGGAAATTCCTAGAAACACAAAAGTTATGGCATCCAAATTACAAAGAAATGAAGATTTGAGAAAGCCCTAAGACTAGATAGGAGATCAGGTTAGTAATCAAAGCCCTGAGACTAGTTAAGAGATCAGTTAGCCATCAACAGAGAAAAGTGTAAGACTTGGTGGCTTCTGTTAAGTGTGTGAAGAGTTAATAGAAATCATTTCAAACTCTTACCAATAATTCAAAGCAAAGTTAGGGATGCTTCCTAATTCATACTATATGACAAGCATTTGGTCTGATCCAGGGACCCTACTGAGAGACCAGACCAACTCTTGGGTTCAGACTAACAAGTTAGTTAACTAACAAGCCTGCACCCAGCACTAGTTCCAGGTTACTCTCAAACAAGCCTGCCCCTGACACTTCACTCCCTAATGATAACCCATCAAGTGGAAAGCAGAAGTTAAGTTTATGGTTTGGCTCCCAGCGCCAGCCAATTATTTTAAAGGATGACAAAATTCCATACTAGCCCCCAATCAGATGTGTGCCAGGGTAGAAACCCCCTTGCTTGTTTGCTTGCCTCCATAACTGCTTGCTTGAACCTGGGCTTGGGGCTTCACCCTCCGATCCTGCTGTTTCAGGGTCAGCTGTGGGCCCGAGCTCAAGCTTGAATAAAAAAGACCCTAGTGTGATCTCATCAGAATCGACTCCTTGGTGGTCTTTCGAGGTTTGCGAACGCTTAACAGGCACAACAACTACAATAAAGGAAAACTCAAGGGCAATACTTCTTCAGAGACACTGATGCAAAAGTCCTTAACAGCAGCAGCAACAACAAAACTATCAAACCAAATTTAGCAACACATTAAACAGGATTATACAAGAGAGCTAAGTAGAACCTATTGGTGGAATCCAAGGATGGTTCAACCGAAACTTGATGTAATACACATTCACAGGAAAACACAGATACACATGCACAGTCATTTCAATACAGAACAAGAATTGGCAAAGTTGAACACTGTTCATGACAAAAATTACTCAACACGCCTGGGAGCAGTGACTGTAACACAGTGAAATCCACATGACAGTAGATGACTGACAGCTTTTCCACTAGGGTGATAAACAAGGGGACTTACCAGGACAAGCCACAGAATGGACTTAGCAGTGTAAGGCTTTATTGCTGTAGTTAATTAATGGCTCTAATCACCCAGGAAGTGGTGCGTCTTCCTCACCACCCACCACACCACCACAATGTTCTAGGTTCCCAAATGAAAGACACACATGCAGCCTTATATTTAATATGCCTTAAGCACCTCAATGGCTGGGCCACTCCTACGCTTCCATGTTGCTAATGCCTCCCCTCTGATACTCTTGAGTCATTACTTACTAAAATCTATATTCCATCTTTGCTACCCTAGACCCAATTGGGGGGTGGGGGGAGGCTGGAGCCACTCTTCCCTGGCTCTTACATGATTGGTATGTTCTCTCTTCTGTAGCTCTCAAGCTTGGATCTTATTCCTTTCTCTGCATGATAATTCTCCTTTCTCCCCTGGTCTCTTTGCCCAAGAATCCTGAATTCCCGCCTCTGTCTCCCTGCCCAGACATTGGCAGCTGGCAACTTTATTTTACCAATCAGAACCAACTTGGGGCAGGGACTCTTAGCGTCTTACTTATGAATTCTCATGCACTTTGGGAAACCCAGATAACATAATACAAGCATTAGACCAAATCTACAACAAGGCTTGGCCTGGCCTGGCCACTTCAGTTAGGAGCCATATTACAGCTGATGCATATGCCTTTCTTTCCAGAGCCTCTTTCTGTGGTTATTTTTTTTTGTGGGGGGAGGGGACTATATTGCCAAGAATTTTATTGGTGTGAAAGGACACTGGGATATGAATAGCTTGGCATACAAAACCAAATCTTGGTTCAGTTCAAAAGCACTGACACCCCTTCACCCCAGCAGTATCCAAACGGTTGCCCCAAAATACCTGCCAGACCTATTGGACAGGACTCATCTATTTTGTGGTCTGTGATGGTTAGTGCTGATTGCCAAAGAGCTCCAGGCTCACTTATGAAGAATTAATTACCTTGATTAGGTTAGCCTCCAGCCATGCCCGTGAGGTGTTATTTTGACTAGGTGAAGGTGGGAACACTTACTCCAGAAGGAACCGGCACCACCCCAAGCTCTGGCTCTTGATCGCATAAAAAGGAAAAAGCTGGGCTGAGCACCAGCCTTTATTACTCTCTGCGTTGTCACTATGGGTGCAATGTGACTGGGTGCCTCTAGCTCCAACCTCCGTGACTTCTCTGCCCATGACCAAATTAGCCCTTTCTCCCATAAGCTGTGTTTGTCAGGGGATTTTATCACAGCAATGATCCTAGTAACTTATACAGGGTCTCACTCTAGTTTGGATCTTGCTGCTCCTCCAGAAGCCCATGCATGAAAGCTGGGTGAAAAGCGGGGGACCTTTAAGAGGTGTAACGCAGTGAAAGCTATTCAGTTCATGGAGGCCATGCCCTCGAAGGGGACTGTGGCAGCTGAGCGCTTGTCCTTCTTCTCTTTCACTTATGAGCTATGAGGCGAGTGAGTTTATTTACTACTAAGCGACCTATCATGGTGGCCTCCACTGGCCAAAAACAATGAGACCAGCCGGTCACTGACCAAAAAGAAGCTTCAGAACAGAAAGATGAAATAAACTGTTCATCTTGATACATCTTGATACATACTATCTTAGGAATTTGTTACAGCACTATGAAGCCTGCTGATGCATACCACCAAAAAGGCCAAGAGAGAAGTTTAGACAGGTAGAGGGAGGAAAGGAGGGAAGCAAGGAGAGTGCAGGGACCCCTGGAGTCCAAAAGAGGGCATAGAATTCCTTCCAGCTGGAGTTACAGGAGAAGGATACATTCTTAACTGCTGACCCATCTCCCCAGACCAGCTTTTGTCTTTTTGTAACTGGCTTCTGCCCCTAACTCAAAGTCCTCAGTGTTTCTCCATGCTGTACGACATATTGGAATGTTCTCTTCCTTTAAGGAAGAATAATATTTCATCATATATATCTAGTATTTCTTGTTTATGTATTCATTCACTGATGGACATTTAGGCTGTTTCACCACTGGCTTTACGAAATTACTCCTGGACATACAACAGTGAATAAGATGGTCTTAAAAATTAAAACAAAAGATTTTAAGCATAAAATGAAACAAACCCTGTTGCAGAAAGACTTCTGAGATGTATTGTTAATGAAAAGAACCCAGAATGGGACAGTGTGGGGGCTATGCTATTTTGTGGGTAATAAAGAAACAGGAAAATAAATGTTTATATTGCATTTGTGTGAAGAAACTATACGGCGATAGATAAGAAACTGATCCGAGAGTCATCCATACTTACAGGAAAGGGCATGAGTGCATGGCCTGGAGCCTCAGCGTGCTTCTTGGAAAGACATGTTTTCACACACGAATGCTTGATGTGTCCATCACCCTGTGCTCTCCCTCATCTTCCACTCTGTCACTTAGGACCCGCCACCTGGCCTCAGTCAACCTAAGCACACTTTTTCATAATCACCCGCCTTCCCCTTGTTGGTCCCATGACAGGCATGCTTTTCCACAGGCTCATTCCTGCCCTCAGTTCTCAGGTTAGTGACCTTCCCAAGCTCCTACTTGGCAGCCTGTCCCCTCTCAGGTCATCCTTGTAGGACACTCCTTCAGCTCATAGCATGAGCTAGGGATCTAGCCACCCACCCCCAAGGACCCAGCATCAAGTGCCCAGTGCTAAGCTAGGCCTAGGGGTGTTCTGTTTCCCTGATTGACTTGTGCAACATCCCTCCGTGATTCTCCCACGACCTGCAGACTGTTCCCACGACCTGCAGACTGTTGCCCCACCCCACATAGAGTTTCAGTGTCACCTCCACGCTGTCACTGGCCCATCTGGGAGAAAATTGGACTGGAATCCAGGATGGGCTACAGGGTGAAGAGAGTAGCAGACATTACATGGAAGAGGGGAACATTGGAGCTCACATAGTTTGGCATGTAAAGTAAGAACCAGGTGCTGAGCCACAGGCATGAGACAGAGCTAGCACCTGCTGTCTCTAGAGATAGCTACCCTCTCCACTGAGAATCTTCAGGACCCCCACCCCCACCATCTTCATCTGCATCGGCTTCCCCGCACAGATGGACAAGAGGTGGTTTGTGAAAATTTCATTTTCAGGACTGAAAATTGAATGTAGGGAGGTAAAAATAAAGCTGCGACTATTGCCAGGGTCAGGACTGTCCAGGCTGCCGTCCACAGGGACTGACCAAGCACTCGCTAATTCTGTAACCCCATCCCAGCACTTCTCACAGCACAGACGGTGGACAGCCCTCTGGAGAGTTCCCCCTCAGTCCTAGTTCAGAGTCTCTGGGGGACAGAGAAAGAAATCCAAAGCCAGAGTCTTTCAGGGGGTGAGCCTATAAGATTCTGTGTTTGAGAAAACAGGGTGACCTGACTGTCTAGGCTGGAACTGTTTCAACACCCACAGACCTCCAAGCATGTGTGGAAGAACTGGGAGCAAGCACAGGCTCCCTGTAAAAATGTGCGCGCGCCCTCTGCTGGCCAGGCCACTGAAGTGCTCAGCACTGGTCTAGAGGAGGCCTGCATAGAGAGGACACTAATGCAGAGGGTCCTTAGCTACACCAGCAACTGACAGAAGCCCCCAGGCCTACAACATGGCTCACAGTGAAAATCTACTGATGTCCCCAGGGGTCAGACATGGCTTTGGAGTAGAGAGATGCTGGGCAGAAGCAGGGATAGCCCCACTGAAGAGCTACTCAGTAGGCTAATGCAGGAGGACCATAAGTTCAAGGCCTGCCTAGACTACAGAGAACATACAAAGCCAACTTGGGCAACTTAGCAAGATACTGTCTCTAAATGAAAAGTAGCAAAGCAAGCTGGAGATGATAGTTCAGTGGTAGAGTCCTCAGGTAGTGCGCACAGGAGGTCAATCCCAGCTGTCTCCCTCCAAAAAGCGTGTGCTTACTTTCCTAGCTCCTCACGGTGTCAAGATGAACTCACCAGTGTTGAGCCTCCCCAAAGTCCAGTCAATAGGACCTCATGGGGAACAATAGCTTCCAAGTGTCAAGGAAGAGCTGGGATTGCTTCTGAACCCCTAATCTGAGTCACGATCATCCCTGAGCCTATTTTTGTGGCCAGTACCTGGGGAAAGATGGTGGCTATTAAGAACTTGGACAAACAACTTTCCTGTGCTTGGTAGCTCACCCCTAGAGTCCAGGCAATGGAAGAATCTGAAACAGGGGGATTGTTGTGAGTTGCAGTCCAGCCTGAATTATGAAGATAGAGAGAAGCGGAAGGATAACCAACTATTAAGGATGTGTTTTCCGGAGAAACACATGGTAAAGAAGAGATGGTTCACGGGGAAAGACTTGGGGAGGCTATAAGAAAATGGGGGTGGCCAGGCAGTGGTGGTGCACACCTTTAATCCCAGCACTTGGGAGGCAGAGGCAGGCAAATTTCTGAGTTCGCGGCCAGCCTGGTCTACCGAGTGAGTTCCAGGACACCCAGGGCTACACAGAGAAACCCTGTCTCAAAAAGAAAGAAAGAAAGAAAGAAAGAAAGAAAGAAAGAAAGAAAGAAAGAAAGAAAGAGAAAAAAGAAAAAAGAAAAAAAGAAAATGGGGGTGGGAGTTGGGCTATAAAGTGGGGGGCACTGGCAGCCTCTCACGATGTACTCGCTGAACTTAAGTGTGGACAGTGAGAGGCACAGTTCTCCAGACTGGAACCCAGAGAATCAGTGGGCCCCAGCTCAGGTTGCCCCCCCAACTGTTTCTTACCATTGCAGGCAGGCATGCCCCGGACACTGACTGCCTCGGACATGGTCACCCCAGGCAGCCTCAGCCCGCCTCCTACAGAATCCACAGAAGGCGAGCAGGCTGGGCAGCCCCTCCTGGACGGAGCTCCATCCTCAGCCTCTTTGGAGACCCTAATTCAGCACCTTGTGCCCACAGCCGATTACTATCCCGAGGTAGGTGAGCCACCAGGCAGTGGGGAAGGGGCAGGAGAGCATGGCGCAGGTGACAGGGCTGGAAATGGGCTCGTGTGTCTGGGGAGTGGGGGCAGGCTGGTGACACACCCTCTGTGCTCTGATGACTTTGTGTGGTATCCTCACCAGAAAGCCTACATCTTCACCTTCCTGCTGAGCTCTCGTCTCTTCATCGAGCCCCGAGAGCTCCTGGCTCGGGTGTGCCACCTGTGCATAGAGCAGCAACAGCTGGACAAGCCGGTGCTGGACAAGGTGAGGACCTAGGCAGGCCAGGGCCCTCTGAGTGCATCTGTATCCCCTGGGTCTGACCTCACGATGTCAGCTTGGGGGAGGCAGTGGTTGCTCCATCCTCTGGAAAGGAAGCCTATTAAGCCACTGACTTACCTGAGGCCCAGGACCTGCAAGAATAGTTACCCTTACCCCTGTGCCATTCTCCAAAGTCCTGTGAGATCTATTAAAGCCAGACCTGAGTCCCCGGAACCTAGTCTGTAGGGCCCTTACCACCTGTAGCATGGGATAGCCCCATGCCTCTGCAGGATTTCTTTTCAGTTAGATTTTATTTCTGTGTGAACATGACTTCTCTATGTCATGCCTCCTCAGGCCCTTCCTACTCTCCCTGTCTGATCCTGTAACTTACAACTTTCTATATCTATGTCAGTCAGGCTGGGTACATAAACCCAGCTTCAACTGGCCCAAGCGAAGCGACATGGCTAACTCATGTGCCTGCCCAGCATTGGGTACTTCTCTTTGAGGAGTCCAAATCACCCAATAGGACATGGGTTTTCATATTCGGATGCTCACCCCCTGGTTTCATCTGGGACCACAGGCCTCACCTTGTACTGGCTGATTCTCCTGCACAGTAATAGGTGGCCTCCTTTGTCAGGGTGACCTTCTAACCTCTGAATCACATGGAAAGACCTTAAAAGGTAAAAGGTTGAGATTTGATTGACCTAGCTTAGGTCACATGTTCATCTGTGTACAGGTATTACATGTGATGCCTTAGAATCCTGGGATCTGATTGGCCAGTACTCATATAGTTCCAGCCCTGAGTCAATTAGCTGGGCCTGTTTCTCTGGGAAAAGAGATGGGGAGCCCCATGGGAAAACTAAGGTAGCCTGACGCTAGCAAAGAGAGAGACCAGGGATGCTGTCGGTGGTAGAAATGAGATGGACCCGGCCTCAAAATATGTGTCTGCCTCACTTCAGTCCCCTGTGTGAGCAGAGTCATGGAATCTCCCCTCCCATTCTCTACTTTGTTGTTCTCTTCCTGCTGCAGGCCACAGATAGCCTGAGGCTTGCCACAACTACTGCCAGGGACCACGGTATAACCCAGAAGGGCAGAGCCTGCTCAGAGAGAGGCTCACTACAGCCCACCAAATGGCCCCTGCTTCTGCTTGCCTTGCAGGCCCGAGTCCGGAAGTTTGGTGCCAAATTGCTCCAGTTGTTAGCGGAGTGGACTGAGACCTTCCCACGGGACTTTGAAGAGGAGTCCACCATTGGACACCTGACAGACGTGGTTGGCCGCATCTCCCCATGTGACGAGGTGAGCCGGACAGGGTAGAAGTCACTTCCCCTTCCTGTACCTTCCCACCCAGGACCTGAGCCTGTTACCAGCTTCCTCTGTGCTCTTCTCTCCCCAGACTGCATAGTATAAACCTTCAATGGGCCCTCTGGAGCCCACGGAGGAGCCAGGCCCCGCATGGCTGAGAGGGAATCCAGGGCCCTGTTTAAAACAGGCCACTATCTCTACCTCTCCCTTTTGTCTTGGCAATGGTAATAGGTAGCGAATAAGACCCAACCATGGGCTCAGATGGACTGGTGGCAGCAGTGGCTCTGTAACCCACTAAGCCACCTGCAAAGGTCCCTTCCAGGGGCCTACAGAGGCCTCCCTCCCACAGGCCTGCTCACCATGTAGAGAAGAGATGGCATTCAGTGTTCATGGCCAAGGATCTATAATTTGGGACAGGAGGAGGGCTCCACAGATGAACCCCAAGAGTAGCTGAGAGAGCAAGTTCCCTAACTGCCTGCCACTCCTCTGCCAACTCTCAGGCTAGCTCCTTGGCACATATGGAGTAGAGATGTCTCTAGGAGTAATATTTACCACAGGCTAACACTCTTAGGGGTCTATTGTGGGCTAAAGGCCAAGACTCTTGGGATATATGGATATCTCAATAAATCCAGCTAAGCGAATGGCATCTCTCTTTAGAAATAGTGTCTCTAGGACTGACATGGCTCAGCAGTTAAAGGAAGAAGGGCCCGAGTTCAGTTCTCAGCATCCACACTAGCATCACACCTTCCCTGTGACTCAAGCTCCAGGGCACTGATGCCCTAGTCTGGCCTCTGAAATGTACACACCTGCACACAGATGAACACGTATGAATCTAATTTGATTTTTAATTTAAAAAATTTAAAGGAGAAATAGAGTCTCTGAGAGATGATGGGTTTCTCATTGTAAGTAGAAGGTGCCCCTAAGGAACCTCTTGTCCCTGCCCCAGCTCAGGGCACAGTCCAAGGCAGGCTGTCCTTCTGAGCTCCATGTTAACAGGGTTTGTCCTTGCCCTGTTCACCAAGTGCACCCCGCATGCCCAGAGCTGGGCTGGGTTCTTGTAACAAAGATGGCATTTCCTGCCCCATGTGGCATCATTCTAACTGGGGTCCTGTGAGGAAGGCAGCATTGCCAGGATCTGAGGCAGGAGAGTGAGGCTGGTCCAGAGCCTGGTTCAAAGCCAGGCTTGAGGACAGGATGGTTCTCACTGGAGACAGTAAGAGGCCAATCCTCCAGGGCTGGGTCTGACCTGTGCCTGTCCTTCCTCCTTTTCCTTCCTTCCCTGGTTTGCCTGAACTTCTCTGCCCCAATGCCCAGAAGCAGCTGGTACATTTTAGCCAGAGATATTCTACCTGAAGCATTTTCTCATCCCCAACCTGTAACCCACAGCCTTCTCCCCAGCTGGTCTTCACTTCAGCCCCAACTACCACATGTCCATGTAGGAGCTTTTTCAGGATGGGACAGGTCCCAGGATATTTGCTGGTACCTGGCCTTGTCCACAGAGGCACCACACACACACACACACACACATTCAAAACACACATACAAACACATACACGCACCACATACACACACCACACACATTCAAAGCACACACAAAAACCACACTCAACACACACCATACACCACACACACACACATACCACATACACACACACACACACACAAAACACATACACACACTCAAAACACACACAACACACACACACACACACACACACACACAGGAGCCCAAGAACCTGCAGCTGGGGTTGAGTTTGGGATGTGGGACTTCAGGCCTAAATGCCTTCTCCCCCTACCCCTAGACCTACGGGAACAGGATGCACCAGCTCCTGCAGACTCTGCACCAGAAATTGGCATCACTTGGCCAGGGACCAGAAGGCCTGGTGGGGGCCGACAAGCCCATCTCCTACAGGACCAAGCCCCCAGCCTCCATCCACAGGGAGCTCCTAGGTGTTTGCAGTGACCCCTACACACTGGCCCAGCAACTGACCCATGTGGAGCTGGTGAGTGGGACCCAGGGAAGGAGCCACTGGTCATAGCAAACATTGCCCCCATCCTGTCTTTCCTGATCTCAGCATAGCCCAGGGACCCAGGCCCAGTGGACCCCTGCAGAAGACTCTAGAGCAGTCCCTCAGGATTCTTAGGCCTGGGACAGGAGGTCTGCAGGTGCCAGCTAAGGGCCTAGGCTGAGGACAGAGGAACGGGGTTCAAACTCTCATTCTGATGCCATTCACTGTGTGGTCTTCCCAGACCTAAGGAACTTGCCATTTGAGTCCCACACACGTGGGACTGGAAGTAGGGGAGGCTGCTCTCCAGTTTTCCAGAGTAGCAGCTGAACCCTCTTTCATGTTGGTAAAGGGAATGAGCTGACCTCACCCCAAGCACATGGGGTTCTGTGTAGATACAGAGGCTAAAGGACCCCCAGAGAGAGATAATGGAGGGAAATTGGCACCTCCCTGCCACACTTGCACCCCTGACTGTTCCCTTGATGGCTTCCAGGACGTGCCTCGTTCCCAGCTCCCAGCGTGTGCCCCTCCCTCTGTTCTGACTCTTCTCCCCTCCCCATGCAGGAGCGACTAAGGCACATTGGGCCCGAGGAGTTTGTCCAGGCTTTTGTGAACAAGGACCCTCTGGCGGGCACAAAGGTAAAGGTTCTTGGGAGAGCTGAGACTATAATGGCCTCCACCCAGTGTCGGCCACGAAACGGGGAGATCTCATGGACATCATCTGGGAAAGCCTTGATGCTGCCCAGAGCGAAACAGAGGGGCCATGGACACTCCACCCAGCCTTTCCAGCTCAGCTGTCCAGCACTGAGTCCCAGAGAGACCAGGGGATTGGGTAGACATACCCCGCCAGATCACTCACTGAGCTAGGGTGGAGGGAGAGTCAGGAAGCCCACTGTCACCTTGTGTCGAGAGAGAGTACAGGGTGCACCTTGCCTGGTGGGACCTGGGGAATCCTCCTTGTGCGTTTCGGCAGGCGCTGGTGTCCTCTAGCGGCCACCGTAGGAAGTGCTGGCTGGTGCTCGTTGGCTTGAAAAGATTGGGAGGGTTGAGCCACACTAGCATTTAGAGCTAGTTCTTTCCTCCTAGGGTCCCCCAGCTATAGGAATAGGGCATCTAACCAACCGGCTAGATCCAGTCAGAACTGGAAGCATCCATTATTTATATCCCTGCCTTTTAAAAAGGAGCGCAAATTAATGCTGTAGTGGTAATTGCTCTCCCTTCTTTTTTTTTTTTTTTTTTTCCCTCTGAGCTAGCTAGACAGAAAACAAAGCTGCCCATGCTTTGGTAAAGATCACAGGACTTTACTAGGTGGATGAACAATGGCATCCACTCTGCAGATGCGCTTCCTCAGGCTAGGAGCTGGAGCTCACGGGCAGAATCCTTTCCTCCCTCGGGAACCCCTTAGGTTCATTCTAGTCCCAATCCCTGGAGGGAAGGGAGGGGAGATCGAATTTCACAGGCATGTAGTTGAGAATTTGAAATATTTGACATTTTTATGAGATGTCCGTCCATATTCTTGCCAGATGCAAGTGCTAATTTTTAAACATTCATCATAACATGAGATCCAAAAAATGTATCAGTGACCTTTCCATACACCGTGTTGTCCACTGGACTGTAACACACCTTGAATATGTGATTTTATAGCGCCGTACATCTTTTTTAAAAAACACAGAGACACGGAGTAGAGCAGATCTCCCCACTGTTGGGGAGAAAACCCATGAAAACTCAGAGGGTGTCAGGCTCACAGAGGTGGGTGAGGGTTTTGTAAATTCCCAATTTTTTCTTGAAAGCTTGGACTTCACCATTGGCAACAAATGCTGTGAGTAGTTTTCTTGGAAGTGATGGGCTTTTTATTCAAGGCAAGATCAGTCAAATGCTGAAGTCTGAATAATGGGAGTTTCTCTGTCATTCTTCAAGTCAAAATGATATTCAGTGAAAACCAGTGGTCAGTTCAGGTGCTCGCCCTTAAAACAACAGTTTTTTTTTTAAGTTTTTACTCAACATCTATTTAATTCAGAATCGGAGTTAGTAAGACCAGAAGAGCTTGATCTATGATTAATTAGAGAGACATTTTCCAGAACATAGGAAAAATGAGCCGAATTTAACATTTGGTGATGATTAGTAAGTGGAAGAATTTAACAGCAATAGCAATACTCAGTGTTATATGTAAATCACCACATCTTATATATTTATACACTTAGTTTTCTTGGGTTTTGCTTTTTGTTTCTTTGAGACAGGATTTCCCTGTGTGTAGCTATGGCTGTCCTAGAATTCCTGTAGACCAGGCTGGCCTCAAAGCCACGAAGATCCATCTGCCTCTTCCTCCAGAGTGCTTAAAGTCATGGACCATCACTGCCCAGCACATTTAGGCTTCTTATAAAATGCATTTCTTATTTCTGCTCTATAGACAAGGAAATACTTTGACTTTATAGATAGTAAAGCACTTTGAAGGTCAGGGAAATTAGTAAGGAGACCAGGTATTGTGTGGCATGCATCTATACTCCCGACACTTAGGAAGCAGAGGTGGGAGGATCATGAGTGCGAGGCCAGCCTGGACAAGAAAAACAGCAGAGATGCAAATGCATGTATTATATCCCCAAGAGCCAAGCTCAGCCTTAATACTGTTAATTTGCCATTTATATGTTTCAGTATTATACCATATTCACTATCATACTATTCTGTAGTTTTTCCCTCTGAGAACTAAAGACAAGCCAAAATTGGCTTTAGTGCAAATCCACATAGAAGCCTGAAATTGGATTTGTTTCACTTGTTTTGTGGTTATAGCCATTAAAATGCTATTTAGCTTTTACTGCGTAGTTATCTTTTAAGACTGCATTGCACACTGTATTATATTAATATCAGATAACCTGAATTATAACTCCCATCCTGTGTCTAATCACATGTTTTCTGTAGACTGACTCAGTATCTCTTTTCATTAAGCATCTCTTATTAGCCACAGTTCTAAACTCACAATTTCTATATAGTCATGTGATGTTTCCTTTAGTATTCTTGTAACACCCTGAATTTCTTTTTCTTCTTGGTTTTTTTTTTTTTTAAATCTTTTGAGACAAGGTATTTGTAGCTTAGGCCAGCCCCAAACTCCTTGTGTAGCCAAGGAGGATCTTGACCTGCTCCTCCTTCCTGCCTTTGCCTTCCAAATGCTGAGGTTACAGGCATGTGCCACCATGCCAGCAATACTGTTTCATCCTTCCACATCCTCTTCTAGAGTTATTAGTTGAACGCTTCGTTCTCCTTTACCTGGTTACTGAATGAGTTCAAATCCAGCCAAAGCAACTTAGAAAGACCTTTACTTAAAAGAAAAGGTAAAAAGAGGAATGGAATTAAATCAGTGGTAGAGCACTTGCTTGAGATCTTTAGCCAGAATTCTAGCTTAGTTTAAAAATGCTGTTAGAACCTACTTGGGATTAGATGAGCTTCCTTGACGATATCTTCCAATAAAGAACCCTTAGAAAATTCTAGCTACTATCCTTCAAATTTTCCCCATCTCCTCTGTTAACTTCCATTGAAATCCATTAAATATGCTGCTATATGCTGCATTCTGCTTTCCAAATCTGTTTAACAATTTGGAGATATTTTGCACAAACACTGACAGATTTTAATGTGAATAGGTCTTTCTGTCTAAGAATCTACACTCATAAATAAGAGGGCATGATAGCCCACTCCTGTAACACTCTCAGTATGCAGGAGGCTGAGGTAGAATGATCCTAGATCAAGACCAGCTTGGACTACATAGGGAATTCCAGGCTAATTTGAGCTTTGTAGAAAGATCCTGGCTTAACCCACCTCCACACACCCACCACATGCACAGGCACATGCTTTAATCCCAGCACTCAGGAGATAGCGGCAGTCTCTGTGAGTTTGAGGCCAGCCTGGTCTACACAGCAGGTTCCAGGCATCCAAGACATCATAGTGAGACCTTGTCTAACAAACAAAAAGAACTAGAAAGAAAGAAACCTTTGTACACTATCTGTACCCTGGGCATCAAGGACATGAAGGAAAGGTATGACTAGGTGGCTTGAAGGAGTGAAGGTAGAGTCCTTGCCCTCTGCCCCTGAGTGCTCACTTTCCTTCTGAGTAGACATAGAATTCTGAGGAGGGGAGAATAAAGAGTTCCCAGGTTAGTGGTACAGGTAGTATATACAAAAGATCTTGCAGTCATGGCTCGAGTTAAGGGACAATAGTATGGTTTGGTGTCACCGCTGCAGGGTAGCTTGCTGCTTGTATATCTTCAATAGGAAATTTGGAGCCATATATAAGCTCCATACTACTGAGGATATGACACAGGCAACGATGGCTGTTTCTGGCCTTTTGCCTCTTTTCTCAAAGAATATATTGTTTTGCAAAAAGTTGAGGTCTCATGAATTTTCCCAGTAACCCTTGCATTTTTCCTCTTTCTGTAAGTGGCCAGACACTTCTGAAGATGGTCTGCTACTCTCGTGACCCAGAAAACCCATGGTCTGCACCTCCTTTATCACTTGGTCCATATCTCTGACCTTGCTTATCCATTGTGTTCTTTTCTTTTTCTTTTTTCTTTCTTTCTTTCTTTTTTTTTTTTTTTTTGGTTTTTCAAGACAGGGTTTCTCTGTGTAGCCCTGGCTGTCCTGGAACTCACTCTGTAGACCAGGCTAGCCTCAAAACAACAGTTTTTTGTGAGGTATTTTTTGTTTGTTTTTTGTTTGTTTGTTTGTTTGTTTGTTTTTTTATGTCAATTTTGTAACTGATGGTACTGAATGGGACTTTTTTCCTCCTTTTTTTTTTTTTTGGTGTTAGGGGTTGAACCTAGAGCCTCCTGTATGGTAGGCAACTGAGCCACCAGGTGGTGCTGGGAGCTTCTAGCAAGTGCTCTTAATCACTGAGCCACCCCACCAGCCCCTAAAATAGTATCCGTTTTTTATCTCTATGGCAACCATGAAATAGAAATCCCACTGGTATCAGAGGGACAGGAGGTGTCTACCGATCTTCCGCCATCACTTTACATCTCTGAAGTGCTAAGATCGTTACTTAATGCAGGACACCTGATTTTACTTATGGCACCAGCTTGCACCCCAGTACCACGTTAAGCAGACGTGTTGAGAAATGACACCCTTCTATTCCTAGTTTTAAAAGGACCACTTTTAGCACGCCTGCTAGATAGAGTGTTTGCTATTAGATGATTTCTTCAAGTGTTGGAAAAGTACCTTGCTTCTTAGTGTGTCAGGAGGTCTCACATGCATGGTTGCTGAGTTTTGGTGACTTCGTTCTCTGGCTCTATTACCCTGCATAGATTAAAGGCAGTACAGATAGTCTCAGATGTGCCAGTATGCATCAGCATCATATTAACGAAAGGATCCGACACATGTGTCCTCTTGGACTTTGACCAAGAGCAAGCCCAAATGTGAATTCTCCGTTCCTCTCCATGTGTCTTCTGTCTGTGTGGCTTATGGTTTCTGTTCTGTCGCCTATCTGTCCATCTGTCAGATGAGTCCGAATCTGTGCCTGGCTGAATGCTGTCTTTGTGAATCTGTCCCTAACAAAGGGCTTTGCCCTCCTCTATTAAACAGACTGCATAACACGAGGAAGGCTACTATACAGAAATACTTTAATTGAGTTTTACAAGGAATGAAACTACCAGTTCCAACCTTCCCAAATAACAAGTGGTCCTGCAAACAGTCTATCTCCGTGCTCTTTCCAGCGCTGGTGGCAGATATTTATTGTACAAGGTCTCTTTTGTCCTGTTCGCTATTTTCAGCAAATGGTTATCATAGCACACATTCACACACACCACGCATTGCTCTGGGCCAGGGGCATGAAAGAAAAACGCAATTTAAGATTAAAGTTATGCACAAGCTTAGGCTGCAAAAGCTGATTGTGTGGGAAATCTAAGACAAGGATGGTTGTTAACATTTTTCCAGGAGAGGTAGGCTGAATAAACAGGCTGAGTGCACAGCAGGACACCAATCAGTCTTAAGTGAGTTTAAGGCGTGTAACTACCTTGGTTGTAAGGTCCAACAAAAGTTCCCATCTCTTGGATGTAAGAGATATTTTCATAATAACACATCCTCACAGAACTCATGTGTTGCTTCTCTCCTCTACACTACTAAAAGACTGTTTTTACTAGCTTTTAAAAATCAATGTTGGATCCACCTTATGATTCTGAAATAAGGAGAAGATAACCCCTGTCTCTCTGTATTCCTGGGTCTTGCGTGCTGTTTTGTTTGGAGATTCTGCCACCATCACTCACGAGTGAGATTGAGCGGCTGCTCTTCTACCTAACACTATTTACAGCACCTTAACTTCTTGTTGTGTGTAGAAGACTGGCATTACCTATTCCTGGAGCTTTGATCAGCTTTTGTCAGTGAAAACTCATGAGTCTTGGAGTTCTTAGAGGAGTAACTTTCTTTAACTCACTCAAGTTTTTTCTTGCTGGATTGTTTGTTTATTCTCACTGTTACTTAGTAACTCTACAGCTATTTAGGTTTTCTATCCTCTGCCCCAAAGCAATCCCGAGGCTGGAACTTAAGGCCATTTGGTTCTACCTTTGAGCTACACTCCCAAGTCTCTCTCTTTTTTTTTTTTTTTTCTTCGAGATAGGGTTTCTCTCTGTAGTTCTGGCTGTCCTGGAACTCACTCTGTAGATCAGGCTAGCCTCGATCTCACCAAGTCTCCTTTTTGTTTTTGTTATTTTGTAACAGGCTCACTAACTAGTCCAGCTAGGCCTTGAACTTAGGCTTCCCCTGCCTCAGGCTCCTGGGTAGCTGGCTTTTGCCTTTCTCTTTCCTCTTAAGTTACTTTGTAACTTCTTATATTGTTTCAAGAACTTAGCCTTTTTCCTTAAATTTTCGTGTTTACAGATACAAAGTTACTCACTGGCAACTACTCTTTTAAATTTCTTCTCATCCATGTTGGAGAACCATTACCTTTTTTTGTGATTTATTTCTGTCTCTTCATCAATATAACAATCACATCACTGGGATTACAGGTGAATGCAACCAAGCTTGGTGCACATGCGTGCATGTGGTGTGTGTGTGGGGGGGGGGGGGGGATCGGGGCATCAGATTCAGGTCTTCATGCTTGTCTGGCAAGCACTTTACCTACCGAGTCATCTCCCCAGTTCTAACTCCCTATTCTGAAGACATGTTACTCAGCACAAACATGTTTAGACTCGTGATATTTTTGTAAGGAATTGAACCTCTTATCACAGTGTGGTTACCCTTTAGTTGCTTCTACAATGCTTTTCCCTTAGAATATTTTTTTCCTTAAAATGCTGTCCAGATGTTACAAATCCTCCTTTATTTTCAATGGGGTTTCTGTCCTGATAAGCCCACCATAAAACTGAAAAATTGTAATTGAACCACCAGAGTTGGAATTCTCAGAATGTGACATATGTCAAATATGCAACTTCCTACTTCTCTTTTATTTACATCTTTGACTTAGAAAATGTCAAGAAACAGGATTTGACTGTAGTTGCTGATCTTCAAGGGTCTGTCCTCATCCCCTCCTGTGATGTTTGTCATCATCTTCCTTGACTTCCCATTTCTGTTTCTTTCCTTTCTTTACACTTTTTTCCCATATACCTCCTCTACTCATTGAATATCACTCCAGTAGTTTTAACATACATATTTCTTTACCTTAAGTTTAATCATTTAAACAATGGTCCATGTATTTACAATACATAGAATGTTCAGCATAGGTTGAATTTTTTTCTCCAAACATTTATGACTCAGGAAAAGACTCAAATGGAAATCTATAGATATAGATACACATATATACATACATACATACATACATACATACATATATACATAGATACTTAGAGTTGATTTTGTTACTCCCACTAATTATGTTCTAGAACACCAACGAATATATCACATTAGCAAATCCTAAGCCATTGCTCCTGGGGGGAAATGCAGCATCAGGTGCAAGCTTCTTTTCTCAATATTTTCTACAAGCAATCAACACCTAGCTGTGGTTATGTGCTCATGTGTAAAAGACACATATCTAATGTGCATCACTGATTAACACTGAGCTTAGGGCAAATGGCCAGGCCAGTTCATGCCTCAGTCTGACCTGGAGCTTAGAAATAGAATGTTTGCCGAGCATGTCCAAGCACCACATAAAGGAAATATTTATCTGTATATGTATCTAATCTATCTACCTACTTTTCTGTCTCTCCATCTATCTGTTTGTCTGTCCACTTGTCTGTCTATCCATCTCTCTCTATTTGGCTATCTATGTCTGTATAAGTCATAGATAAATGAGAACTATCTAGCACATGTTTTCTCTGTCGGAGACACCATAGCCTTTGTGTGCTTAGAAATAAAATATATCACTTCAGTATTATTCTTGGAATCCTTTCAAAACATGGAAACTATTCTCCAAAACATAAAAAGAAAAGAAAAGGGAGACTAAACAGAGGCAGGGGAAAGGATCCTTGCTCACAGTATGAGCAGAAACAAGACACAGCAGCTTTATTTAGTTCAATCTTAGCTGGAAATGCTTATGCAAGTGGCTCAGACAATTTGCCTTCCTGTCCCTGCACACCATTGAATGGGAAAGCAATGCAAGCTACTGGAAGAGAGGAAAAGAAGTAGTACACAAATTTGCAAATACAGAATTGATGGGTAATAAATGTTGATTCTGTGTGATATTCATGATATTGAAGTACAGCCTTATTAATTGATGTATCTGTACATCATCTGGTGCTGTGGATGGACCTAAGGACCTCTCACATTGTGAGTGTGCAATCTACTGCAGAGCTCTAGTCCCCAATCCCCCTCTTTGCCTTCTCCTGCCACTGTGATTCTGGGGATAAACCCAGGACCTCCAGCCTACAGGAAGAAGACCAGGAGGTTCCATAGCAGATTACTGTGTTTCTGGTTGACTTTGAGATTATTCCCTTGTCTGGGTTCTTTATAATGACTGTGACCTGATTCTGAGCATGAAAAAGTTATCAACAAGAAGACTCAGCTGGCATGTCTTTCCTAGCCCCGCTTCAATGACAAGACGAACAACGTAGAGGCCTACGTGAAATGGTTCAACAGACTATGCTACCTGGTAGCAACGGAAATCTGCATGGTGAGTAAAGCCAGCTTGGCCAGCCAGAGGCTACCTGGGGATCAAAAGGATGTATCGAATCCCAACCTTCCCAAACCCAGGGCTTGGCTGGACCATTGTACCAGACCATGTTCACCTCTTCCCTCCAGTGAATGTCCTCTGTAGATGGATCTCAGGGTGGATCCATCAGCCAAATGGAAATTAGACTGTTGGGGACTGAGGGCTGGCTACTGAGGGTGTGCCTCAGTCTGGACCTGTCTGCTTCAGGCATCTGGGCTGTGTAGCTTACTTGGGCCTTGGAGATAAAAGGGTCTAACCTTTAAGAATTGGGAAACTCCATGTTAAAAGTCCAGGCCAACGATGAGATTGGAAATAAACCTATTCCTATTTTTTTTTCTTTATTTAATACCAAACCCAATTACTTTTTAAAAATTCATATCTTCAGTGCAACCTAAAGCTAGCTGTTTCTGTGTAGTTAGTAAATGATACTTAGAGGGGACAGGAGGTGATCTTTCCAGGTTTCACTGTGTCTGTTAACCTTGCCCTGTATGTGCTTATTCAGTGTTCTGAAGAATATGCACAATTTCCCCCAAACCAACAATCCCTGGTGTGCACTTTTATCTGTCATTTTTCTGAACATAAAAAATGATGGACCATAAGTTTTAAAAACTGAATTCCAAAACAAGTCCAGACCAGTGGATGCTTCTGTCTGCAGGAAGTTCTGACACTCTAGTGTTAGGCACTTTGACACTGAGGTGAGGTGCCTGGCCAACTCTGGCTGTCATCTTCTCTTCCTTTAAACCAAGGGCACTGTCCTCTGGACATCTATCTTCATCCTCAGGCAGTGGCTCTCAGCCTTCCTAGTGCTGCAGCCCGTGAATACACCTCATGTTGTGGTGACCAATCATAGGATTATTTTTGTTGCTACCTCATAACTATAATTTTGTTACTGTTATTAAGCATAAAGCAAATATCTGAGATGCAGGATATGATATTTGACCCCGGTGGGTCACAACCTACAGATTGAGAACCATTGTCCTAATGCACAATGGGACAGACTGACTAGTTGGGCGTACAGGGTGCAGGTGCTGAGACAGAGCCTGGGGTCAAAGGTCAATGCTCATTAGGGGTCAGCCGCTGAGAGGCGAACAGGGCGGTCAGGTTTGTGCTAAGGGAGAAACTGACCTGTGGTGTTCATAGTAGGCTGACATGGCCAGCTTCTATCTAACCATCACCTGGCTCCGTCACTGTCCTCCCTTAGTGTCGCCATCTGAAGGGCAGGACTAATCCTCAGGTGGGCAGCTCTCTGCATCAGAGAGGACTCCTTGGAGGGGCTGTGGTGGTGCACCTACAATGTCACTGCCTGGTGCCCAGAGAGACAATGGTGTTGATAGACAAGAAGGATGCACCCGAATTGTACTGGCCTGAGCCTGTTATCACACTCCCATCACTGGCCTGGCAGCTAAGGTAGGCCAATGTGGAGGCTAGACCACCCAGGAACTCACCTGGGATGGCCCTGGGGAAAAGACAGTTTGGTCCTGAGACACCAGAAAGGTGCAGTGTCTTAACTACTTGTCCCCAAAATGAGTTCTCACAGCGGCATGGTGTTCTGACAGAAAGCAATAGAGGGACAGCAGAGAGAGCAGGGCCCAGGGTTGGTTTAGCCTTGTAGAGGTGCTGTCCCAAAGATGCCTCCCAGACCCTTCAGTTCAGGAGCTTAACAGCCACATGTACCCTGCACACTTCTCAGCTGTGTGCTGCATCTGCTGTGAAGGGTCTCAAAACCCTGGGCCTTGGCCTTCTCAGCTATGAAATGGGCTCTGAGAAGAGCAGAGGGCCAGGCTGGTTGATTGGGGTGTTTGAAGGGGGAGGAACACATGCCCACTGAAGCTCGGATATCCTCTCCCCAGCCAGCCAAGAAGAAGCAGCGAGCACAGGTGATCGAGTTCTTCATTGATGTGGCCCGCGAGTGTTTCAACATCGGCAACTTCAACTCCCTCATGGCCATTATCTGTGAGTGAACTTGCCCAGGCCTTGAATACCCTGTGTGAGGACCACTAGAGGGGTTAAAGTGGACATGGCCGGCAGATGGGGTGCACGTCGAGGGTCTTCTCTGCAGTGGGTGGCTGTGGGCTAGGTGGCCAGCTCCATGGGAGGCAAGGTCAATCTCCAAGGGGTACATCTGAAGAGTCTGGCAGTGTGAACCCACAAACAGAGAAAATGAAGCCAAAATAAGTGTTGATGCTATGGTGGGCCTAGGTAGATGGGTCAGTCAGAGTTACATGCACCCAAGTCCACCTCGGTACAACGTACACCAGCACATGCCCACTCAGCTACCCTTCAGCCACAGTCAGGGCACACCAAGGCTTTTCCTATGGGAACAATGGAAACTGTACAGGCTGAAGGAGCCCGCCCAGCTCGATTTACCTTCTTCCAGCCGGCATGAATATGAGCCCTGTCTCCAGGCTGAAGAAGACTTGGGCCAAAGTGAAAACAGCCAAGTTCTTCATTCTGGAGGTAAACGGGGTTGTTGGTCCAAGGGGTGTGGCCATCTGGTCTCTGAATATAACTACTCAAATGTCTTCCTGTCTCCTTCCAGCACCAGATGGACCCAACGGGGAATTTCTGCAACTATAGGACAGCCCTGCGTGGGGCAGCCCACCGCTCACTGACTGCTCACAGCAGCAGGGAGAAGGTAGGGAAGAGCCTTCAAAGCTTAGAAGTTTCGCCTTCCATAGCTCCTCCCATATTATTTCAGGTGGGCTGTATCAATGTAGTCTTCAGCTTTCAGTCACTGTAACCAAATACCCGACACAAACAAGTTATAAAGCAAAAAGGTTCAATTTTGCTTGCAAGTTTCAGTCCATGATTAGTGACTTTGTTACTGTGGGTCTTTTATGGTAAAGACACGTGATAAAAATTAAGTTGCTCACTTGATGCAGGGGAGCCAAAAAGAGGAGAAAAAACTCAGAAGTCAAAGGCATATCCCGGTGACTAAAGATCTCTTGCTAACTCAACTCCATCTCCTAACGTTTCCACAGCCTCCCATGAACACCTCTCTGGGAAGCAAGTCACAGTCATAGGGACCTTTGAAAAACACATGATCCAACTATAGCAGTCAGGACTCTGAGGGACCCAGTCACCTGGCCCAGTCCTTGCCCTAGTAAGCCTGCTGCAGCCAGGAGCCAGGACATTAGAAAGCCAGACAGGAACTTCTCTCCACTGAGTATCTAGAACATGTGGGCTCCATGATTCCCAGCCCTCCATTTAACTCTGATGGGCTTCATTCAGCATTCCCATCTGCCAAACTGGAAGACTGAGTCCCAGTTAAGGATCTTTCACTGTTCCGTTGTACTGTGAGGCAGTAGCAGAGCCAGGTGTCAAACTCCATCCTGCACAGTTTTGAATATACTGGCCTCATTATGCTGCATCGAGGGCTTTGCTGAGCCCAGGACACAAGTGGTGCTGTGTCTTAGCCTCAGGGGTCCTGGCGTCCAGCTCACGAGTTGGACTCTAGGGTGGACTGTATAGAAGCTGGGCTGTCACCACTGATTCGAGAAGTCACTTGCAACAGTGCATTTCTGCATGAGTTTTCTCCCATCCATACTGAGGCTGAGTGACCATGGGGCAGGGTGACACTTCATGTGCCTGTACTCTGAGCCCCCTTCTAGCTCTGGGCTACTAGGGGCTGTTCCTTTACATTGATCTGCACTTTCTCCCTTCTAGATTGTCATCCCTTTCTTCAGCCTGCTCATCAAAGACATTTACTTCCTCAATGAGGGCTGCGCCAACCGCCTTCCCAATGGGCATGTCAACTTTGAGGTGGGTCCACAGGCTTTCAATGAGGCCAGCAAGTGAGACAGCTGCTAAATGTTCCCAGCACAAACAAGGGAGGCAGCTCAAGAGATGCTTCAGCATGACGTGCTTGTGATGCTGAGTCCCACCCGAGTCCCACCCCCAGAACCATGGGAAGAAAAGCTGGGTTTGTTGGCACAGGTTTATAATCCCAGTCCTGGGAGGAGGAGAAAGGTGGATTTCTGGGTGTCTCTGGACAACCAGCTTAGCCTAATTTATAGGCCAGTGAGAGACTCTGTGTTTTTTGTTTGTTTGTTTGCTTGCTTGCTTGCTTGTTTGTTTTGTTTTGTTTTGTTTTCTCAGACAGGGTTTCTCTGTGTAGCCTTGGCTGTTCTGGAACTCACGGAGATCCACCTGCCTCTACCTCCAAGTGCTGGGATGAAAGGTGTGTGCCTCCATCCCCAGCTGAGAAAGCCTATCTTAAAAAGCAGGGTAAACAGTACCTGAGGTTGTCCTCTGGCCTCTACTTTCCCGAGTGCACCTGTAGTCACACAGACACAAACACATACATAGACAAAAGTTGCCAGCATGGGACTGCTAACCCCTGGATAGCTGGATTCATGCGGGCTGCAGGAGATGCAGGGTGCAGCAGTTTACAGCCATTTCAGACTGGGGTCATCCAGGTCCCCTAACATCACCCAGAGGGAGAGGCTGAGGCTCAGGCACATGCCAACAAACATTCCATACTGGACATTGTTCTCAGCACAGTGAGCTGAATCATTTTGGTCCTTGGAAGAGCAGCAGAGTGAAGAGAAAGCCAACCCTGAAGACCTATTATGGCAGCTGGCAAGGTGCTTCAAGGACCACACAAAAGTGTAGGACATGATAACCAGGGCAGGTCCCGAAAAGGAGGGTCCCTGAACTGCAGGATGGAGTTGTAAAGCAGAAACCACAGAGAGCAGAAGCAAAGAGTTTCCTGCTCCCTCACCTCACCAGCCTCATTAGATGTCTTTCAGGAAGTTCCCAAGACCTCTCAAGCAGAGAGACCCCCCCCCCATCTGCTGGCTGTTCCCACAGCAGGCTGGGCATCCGTCACTCAGAGAACCAGAGCTCCTGAACACTTCAGAAGAGCCCACCCATGGACTGATGTGGTGGGTGGGCTCTGCAGACAGAGTCCAGCAAACAGAGCATGGCATGAAGTCTTAGTGGGACCTTCCAATCTATTGGGAAAAGAGGCTCTTGTCTTGCAGAAGCCCCACCTGGTCCCCACTCAGCCTTCAGCTCCAATAAGCATAAATTCTAGACCTAGGACTTGCTCTACAGCAGTGGTTCTCAACCTGTGGATCGTAGCCCCTTTGGGAGTTGAGCAACCCTTTCTCAGGAGTCTCCTAAGACCACCAGAAAACAGATATTGCATTATGATTCATAACAGTAGCAAAATTACAGTTATGAAGTAGCAATGAAGATAATTTTATAGTTGGGGTCACCCCAACATGAGGAACTGTGTTAAAGAATTGCACGTTAGGAGGGTTGAGAACTGCTACTCTATAGGAAGCTCATCCCCCTACTTCTGAAAACTGGGCCACAGCTGTGGCTACAAAGAGGTCTTGGAGGCTGCCAAGAATTCTGTGAGTGTCCCCAGCTGATGAGGACCACAGCACAAGCCTAGGCTCTTTGGGCTACAGCTGGTGTGTCTACACAGATCTCAGGTGACCACAGGCCTGGTTGTCCCAAAGTTGGCAGAGGACTGTCTAGGCCAGCACATGGTCCCAGGGTCTAATGTAGGGGCCACACAGATGAGACTTCAGGGGCTCAAGGCCTGGGATGGGTTTTTTTCTGTTGGTGACCCTGACACATAACTGAGAATGGAGACTTCATCATTCCTCTTCTTGAACTAGTCCTTAGGATCAGAGCCGTGGAAGACTGTGAGCCACTCATGTGACCACACGCCGAGGGAGCAGGTGGTAAGGGTAGATCTGGCTACTAGGGCTGATTGGGGGACGAAGCAGAGCAGGCTTTCCAGCCCAGGCATGACTTTGGGCTGTGTCCTACCTTCTCTGCTGTATCTGTGATAAAAATACACTGACAGAAACAAAGGAGAAAGGGTTTGTTTTGACTTACTGTACCAAGGGGGATGAGAGTCCATCATTAAAGGCAAGGAATGGAGGGAGGAGCAGGAAGCTGGCTGACCACACTGCATCTGCACTTAGGAAACGTGTCCAAACGGCAAGTGGGACCAGGCTGTCAACTCTCCAAGGCCACCCCCAGGGACATACTTCCCCAGCAAATCTCCACCTCCCAAAAGTTTCAGAACCTCCCAACAGCATCACCAGGTGGGGAAGAAGCCTACTGCAGGCATTTCACAGTCAAACGTAGCCGGCTGTTGTGTGTTTAAAGTCTTTTTGAAAGTTAGTGTACTTTTATATTTTAAACACATATGTCATCGGCCCTCTGTTTCCATGGGTTCTGCATCGGTGGAAGGAAAATATTTCTTATTTACATCTGTACTGAAGACTTACAGACTGTTTTGTTTGTCACTGTTCCCAGAACAATGCACACAGAATTCATTTGCATAGCATTACATCATACTAGGTGTTAGGAGGAATCTGGAGATAGCTTAAAGCATGCAAGACGAGCTGTATCTATTATGTGGAAATATTATACCATCTTAAAAAGGGACCAGAGCCTCTGTGGTTTGGGCTATCTTGGTTGAGGTAAAGGGATCCTAAAAGCGATTGCTTGTGCATATTAAAAGATGATTCTAAGCTGCTCGGCAGGGGTGCATACCGTTAACCTCAGCACTCAAGAGGCAGAGACAGGCAGATTTCTGTGAGTTTGAGGCTAGCCTAGTCCACAGAGCGAGTTCCAGGAACTACACAGAGAAACCCTGTCTCAAAATAACAACAACAGCAGCAGCAGCAGCAGCAGCAGCAGCAGCAATGGTTCTACTTTAAAATACACTTAAAAGAATTTACTTAGGGCTGTTGTGATGGCTCAGTAGCCTCAGTGCTTGCGACCAAGCCTGAGGACCTGAGTTCTATCTCTAACATCTCCATGGTAAAAAGATAGAACTGATGTCCTCTGACCTCACCCTGACAGAACTGATTCCTGCAAGTTGTCCTTTGACCTCTACCTGTACACCAGTGTGCAGATATGCCTACATACATATGCACAATAAAATATCACAGATTTAAAAAAAACGAATTTACTTGGGCTTCCTAGATGGAGCAGCAGTTAAGAACATGTACTGCTCTTCCACAGGCCCTCAGTTTGGTTCCCAGCACCATGTCAGGACACTCACAAATGCCTGTAACTCCAGCTCCAGGGGTTTGAACACCCTCTGCTGGCCTCTGTGGGCAGCACATACACATACCCACATATATACCCGTAATTTAAAACAAAGCAAATCTTTTTAAATTACTTAAATTTTATTTAAATAGGTCTACTGAACTGCATTGACATCACTCTATAAGTCAACAAGCTTGTGTCACTTTCCCAAAGAAAATCACAAAAAATTAAATAAAGCTATGCGCATTCTTGCTACGTTTAGGCAAAGGCTGGGGGCAGCCAGATATGGTGGCACACACCTTTAATTCAAGCATTCTGGAGTCAGAGGCAGGAGGATCTCTGTGAGTTCAAAGCTAGACTGATGCATACAGGCAGTTCCAGGCTAGCCCTGGCTACACAGTGAGACACTGTCTCAAAAAGCTGTGGGCCAATGGCTGCTACCCCTTGATGGGGATGTTGTGAGCCTGAGGTGACAGGTAACAGATTCTAAGAAGGAGAATTGGCAAGATTCTCACAGAATACTCAGCATCCTTCCTAGGTTCTGCTGCCACCTGTGGTCCCATGTTCCTTCTCAGATCTGCAAGAAGGGTGATGGCCCAAGGGAAGACGCTCACTCTCCTCCGTTTTGTGTCTCTGTTAACCTGGCAGAAATTTCTGGAACTGGCCAAGCAGGTTGGAGAGTTCATTACTTGGAAACAAGTGGAATGTCCTTTCGAGCAAGACCCAAGCATCACCCATTACCTGTACACTGCCCCCATCTTCAGCGAAGACGGTAAGGTGGCCCCCATGGCCTCCACATCCAGGCAGTAGGACTGTCCCGTGGTCTCTTAGTCACCATTCAGGGACACCAACTCTGGGCTGCAGTAACATCTCACGCATGCTTGCTGGGCCCAGAGTGGAGTAGAGAAAGCATATTCCCTTGTCTGATGAGCACCCAGTTGCCTCCTAAGGAGCACAAAACCAACTCAGCAGGTTGCAGGCTAGCTAGCACCTCAAGGACCCCTGAGTCCAGATTCCTCTCTGAACGTGGTGTGATCATTGTTGGCCATTCTGAACATGAGCAGCCTATCCATCTGCCGTGAGCGTGCTGTGCTACAAGCATACATGGGGATGCTTGACTTTCCACGGTGTCAGAATTCTATACGATGTGGGAGAAGTAGAGTAGGGCATAGCCTCACGTCAGCACCAATGTCCTCTGGTTTTCTCGTTAATAAAAAGTTAGTGGGGGTGAGAACGAAGGCTCACACAAGGAGAGCCGAGCACTGGCGTGGCTACGGGTTTTCCATGGATGGTGCATGTGTAGTCCATGTGACACACACTGGCTTGAGACACTGATTTCTGGAAACTGTGGAACCCAAGACCTCACACACCACCGGGCAAGTGTCCTAAGACTGAGCTAGATCCCCAGGGCTCTGTTTTACTTTTTATTTTGAGGCAGGGTTTCACTAAGTTTCCCGGGATGATTTTGAACTCATTTTGTAGCCCAGGCAAGCCTGACATTGTGGTCCTCCTCCATCAGCCCCCAAAGTAGCTGGGATTGTAGACGTGGAACACCAGGTCTGGCTTGTTAAATGCACTGATATAACTGCTAACAGTTTCACTTTGCAGGGGATTTATTGGGACATAACCATGTCATAACTTAGATAATTGTTTTGTTTGTTGAGGTAGGACCCCACTGTGTAGTTCAGGTTAGCCTAGAACTTATGTAGCCCAGACTAACTCCAAACTCACTCTTGAGTCCCCCAATGTTGAGATTATAGGCAGGAGTTTTATTTTTTGAGACAAGGTTTCACTATGTAGTCCCAGATGCCATGCAACTTTTATGTAGACCAGGCTGGCCTTGAACTCACAGAGATCAGACTGCCTCTGTCTCCTGAGTGCTGGGATTAAAGGTGAGCCACCATGACTGATATAAAACATTATATTACTACATGTGGGATAGCCCA
Organism: Grammomys surdaster; assembly: GCF_004785775.1. Lineage (NCBI taxonomy): Eukaryota > Metazoa > Chordata > Mammalia > Rodentia > Muridae > Grammomys > Grammomys surdaster. Next base: position 465,379 of record NW_021604996.1, read on the forward strand.
TGTTGTTTATTAAATATGAGACACTGTATTTATTGGAGTCCCATGATTGATACAAAGCGGCTGCAGCCCACAGAGAGAAGCACACTTCTCATTGCTAACCAAGGGAAAACTCCAAATTCAAATTTCAGACTGTGATATCTACTAAATATGCCACCTCCCAGCATCATGAGCAGAAAAACTGAACATTAAACCATCATAAGTGAAGGATGTGTTTTGCACATGGATACTGCTGGGGGAATTTGGGTAGAGGGGCCATGGGAATCTCTGCATGTTATTTTTTTAAAATTGCCTGAGAACAGTGACCTCCAAATGAAAAGTTTAATTCACAAACAAAAAGCAGGTCAAGTTCTGGGTAAACAAGGAGCTGTGGTCACCTGCATTTAAGTGCATAATTTCACTTTCATTTTGGTTTAGGTCTGTATTTGGCTTCCTATGAAAGCGAGAGCCCAGAGAACCAGACAGAAAAGGAGAGGTGGAAATCTCTAAGGTGGGTCTGTGTGCCAGGAAAGGAGATGCAAGATGGCTGGGGGAGACAAGTGGGCTGCTTGAGGCCATGAGGAGGCTGAGGGGTTTGTGAGGTATTAGCTCATTAGGTTCCTCCTGTGGGGAGGGATGAGGAACAGGCCAGGACCAGAGAGACAGAGCAGAACTCAAGGGCTGTGGGTCTTGGAAGGAGACTTAGCCAATGATCCCCATGTGGCATGGGCAGGATGAATATCCCAGGGCCTAGACTTTCTTTTCTTCTCTTTTCCTCTCTTCTCCTCTCTTTTCCTCTCTTCTCCTCTCTTTTCCTCTCCTCTCTTCTCCTTTCCTCTCCTCTCCTTCCTCTCTTCCTCTCTCTCTCTCTCTCTCTCTCTCTGTCTCTGTCTTTCTTTCTTTCTTTCTTTCTTTCTTTCTTTCTTTCTTTCTTTCTTT
>NW_021604996.1:466303-466551 GCF_004785775.1 Grammomys surdaster
TTTCTTTCTTTCTTTCTTTCTTTCTTTCTTTCTTTCTTTCTTTCTTTTGGTTTTTCAAGACGGGGTCTCTGTGTGGCCCTGGCCATTGTGGAACTCACTCTGTACACTAGGTTGGCCTTGATCTCATAGATTGACCTGACTTTCCCTCCTGAGTGCTGGGATTAAAGGCATGTGTCACCATTGCCTGGCTCTGGTCCATATTTTTATAAAATAACACATATGCACATGTATGCATGCACACACACACA
>NW_021604997.1:0-2590 GCF_004785775.1 Grammomys surdaster
GAGTGAGTTCCTGGGTCCCCATGGGTCCCAGTTACTCCCTGTTTGGGGCAGGTGTCATTACCTCCTCACTTATGATCTTGGGTGAGTTAGAGCTCCTGGAAGTCCAGCCTCCTCTGCATTTTGTGGAATGGGGTGTAGACCAGACACACAAGGTTTGCTCAGAGCACCTGCACAGATCATCTTTGCTGTCTTCTACTTTTATTACTCTTAGGCTTGGTCTTTCACTGTGTCCTGGATTCCCTCGATATTCTCGGTTTTTAAGTCTTGTATTTTATTTGAATATTGTGTCACTATCTTCTAAGACATCCTCTATGCCTGGGATCCTCTCTTCTATCTCTTATAATCTGTTGTTGATGCTTGGATCTGTAGCACCTGAAATCTATGCTAGGATTTTTATTTCTAGGGTTGCCTCCATTCATGCTCTTTGTTGTATTTTTAAAAATGTACTTAAAGTTTTATTTTATAATCTTTAGACAGAGCACATGAAAGTGAGTAAATAGAAAGGTTATTGATTTCAATACGCTACCTACATAGTGTTAATATAATAAAAAGATATTTTACATTGCTATGTACAATTTATATTTTTTATTTTTGATTAGGTATTTTATTTATAATTCAGATGTTATCCCCTTACCCCATTCCCCACTGCCTAGGAGCACTGTATCCCATCCACCCTTCTCCTTCCTTCTAGGAGGATGTGCCCCCACCAATCCCCCACTACCACCTCCCCACCCTCATGTTACGCCACACTCAGTGTCCAGCCTTCATGGGACCAAGGATTTCCTCTTCCACCTATGCCCTACAAGGCCATACTCCTCTACATATACAAATGGAGCCATAGGTCCCTCACTATGTGCTCCAGGCTGGTGGTTCAGACCCTGGGAGCTCTGCTTGGTTGGTATTGTTGCTCTCCTCATGGGGCCTCAAACCTGCAAACTTTTTCAGCTCCTTCAGCTCCTTCTCTCTAACCCCTCTATTGGGAACCCCTTGATATGTTTAATGGTTAGCTGTGAGTATCTGCCTCTGCACATGTCAGATTGTGGCATACCTCTAAGGAGACAGCTATATCAGGCTCTTGTCAGCATGCACTTCTTGGTATCCACATCAGCATCTAACTTTGGTGACTGCACATGGGATGGATACCCAGTTGGAATGGTACCGAGATTGCCCCTACTTCAGTTTCTGTCCCACACTTTGTCTCCATATTTGCTCCCTTGAGTATTATGTTACTCCTTTTAAGAAGGACCAAAGCAGCCACACTTGGCCTTCCATCTTCATGAGCTTCATGTGGTCTGTGAGTTGAATGTTGGGTATTGCAAGCTTCTGGGCTAATATCCAATTATCAGTGAGTGAAAACCATGTGTGTTCTTTTGTCATTGGATTACCTCACTCAATGTGATATTTCCTAGTTTGTTCCATTTACCTAAGAATTTCTCAAATTCATTGTTTTTAATAGCTGATTAATACTCCATTGTGTAAATGTACCACATTTTTTTGTATCCATTGCTCTGTTGAAGGACATCTGGGCTCTTTCCAGCTTCTGGCTATTATAAATAAAGCTGCTATGAACATAGTGGATCATGTGTCCTTGTTTTATGTTGAAGTACCTTTTGAATATATGACCAGTAGTGGTATAGGTGGGTCCTTAGGTAATGCTATGTCCCATTTTCTGAGGAACCACCAGGCTTATTTCCAGAGTGGTTCTACCAGCTTGCAATCTCACAAACAAAGGAGGAGTGTTTCTCTTTCTCCACATCCTCACCAGCATCAGCTATCATTGGAGTATTTGATGTTAGCCATTGTGACTGGTGTGAGGTGGGTTCTCAAAGTTGTTTTGAGTTGCATTTCTCAAATGACTAAGGATGTTGAACAATTCTATAGTTGCTTCTTGACCATTCATTCGAATTTCCTCAGTTGAGAATTCCTTGTTTAGCTCTGTACCAGATTTTTTATTATGGGTATTTGGATGTGTGTAGTCTAGTTTCCTGAGTTCTTTGTATATATTGGATATTGGTCCTCTATCAGATGTAGGATTGGTAAAGATCTTTTCCAAATCTGCTGGTTGCCATTTTGTCCTATTGAGAGTGTCCTTTGCCTTACAGAAACTTTGAAAATCTATAAGGTCCCATTTGTCAGTTCTTGATCTTAGAGCATAAGCCATTGGTGTTCTGTTCAGGAACTTTTTCCCTGTACCCAAGTATGCAAGGTTCTTCCCCACCTTCTCTTCTACTAGTTTCAGTGTATCTGGTTTTATGTGAAGGTTCTTTATCCATATGTACTTGAACTTTGTACAAGGAGATAAGAGTGGATCAATTTACATTATTCTACATGTTGTTCTACAGTTGAACCAGCACCATTTGTTGAAAATGCCGTTTTTTCCCCCACTGGACAGTTTTAGCACCTTTATCAAAGATCAAGAGACCATAGGTGTAATGGTTTATTTCTTGGTCTTCAATTCTATTCCATTGATCTTCCTGTCTGTCTTTCTACCAATACTATGCAGTTTTTATCACTATTGTTCTGTAGTACAGCTTGAAATCAGGGATGATGATTCCTCCAGAATTTCTTTTATTGTTGAGAATAGTTTTTC
>NW_021604997.1:2600-8149 GCF_004785775.1 Grammomys surdaster
ACCTGAGATAAAACAGTAAGTTTATATCATGATCTTAAGTCACACAAAGTACAAAGACTACAGAATATATAAGTCTCCATCTAAGATGCAGGAGTCTGATGAAAATAAAAGCCTCAAGATATAATTCTGCTTATTTATGAGAAAATCCTACACCATGGGTTGTTATGTCCAGGGTGGAACCTAATGTTAAAGGCCAATAGCCAGCACAACAGATACAGAGACCTGCTTTGCAAGCCAGATGTAATGAGTTCCTTGGATTTCATACCTAAAGCAGAAGGGAGTGAGGAATCCTCACGAAGTTCCTTTTGGACTCCATACACATGCCATGACCCATACCTCATTATGTAATTGTACTAAATAATATTATATAATATAATGACTTTATGTCAACTTGACATAAGTTATCTTAAAGGAGGAAACCCTCAATTTAGAAAATGCTTCCATAAGATCTGGAGGCAGGACTTTTTTTTTCCTTTCTTTTATTTTTAACTTTTAATTTTTTTATTATTAACTTCATTTTTTTTACAGTTCAGTTAGTATCCCCCTCAAGATCAACCCTCTCACAATTCCTCATCTCATTCTTCCTCCTCCAGACTCCAAAAGAATGTCACCAATCCCCCAAATCCTCAATCTCCCACAATACCCACAGCCTAGCATCCATAATCCCTGGGGCTACAAGTTTCTTGAGGGTTACATGAATCTTCTCTCACTGACACCAGACCAGACAGTTCTCTGTTGTATATGTATGTAATGGTGTTCTCATACTACCTAATGTATGCTAATATGTTGCTGGTCTATATCTGAGACATCTCCTGGTGTCCGGGTTAGTTGAGACTGTTGGTGCTTCTATGGGGTTGCCTTCCTTGTCAGCTTCTTCCAGTATTTCTCTACTTAAACCACAGAGGCCTCCAATTTCAACACATTAATTGGGTGTCAACATCTACATCTGTCTCATTCAGCTGCTTGTTGGACCTCTCAGAGGACAGCCATGCTAGGCCCCTGTCTGTAAGGAAACATAGCATAAGTAACAGTATGAGGCCTTGGGGCCTTCCCTTGAGATGGATCTCGAGTTGAACAAGTCACTGGACCACCTGTTCTTCAGGTTTTTTCTCCATTATTTTCCTTAAGTTTTTAGAAATGATCAATTCTGGGTCAGAGTTTATGACCATGGGATTGCAAGACCATCCCTCTTATTGATGTCCTTTCTTTTGACTGGTGGTGAACTCTACAAGTCCCCTCTCCCCAGTGTTGGCTACATCATTTAAGGTTCTTTCCTTTGAGTCCTGACATTCTCTCATGTCCCAGGTAATAGTCACATTCTAGAGGTTCCTCCCACTTCTATGCACATGAGGAGAGATAGCATCAGTAACAGTATCAGGCCTTGGAACCTCCCCTTAGGATGGATTTAAAGTTGGAAAAGTCTCTGGACCTCCTTTTTTACAGTCTGAGGGGCAACAGAAGAAATGGAAATATGCAATATTAAATATTCCTTCTGCTGGCCCTCAGGGCTTCACTCCTTTTCACCCCTTCAATATCTCATCATTGTCCACTTTTCCCTTCCCATCTCCTTTCCTATGTAGTTACCTTCTTGCCTCTACCCACGTCATTTCTTTCCTCTCCCTCCAAAGTGCAAATGAAGCATCCTCAATTAGGTGCTCTGGCTTGTTAACCTTCTTGAATAATGTGGATTAAATCCTGCATATTCTGTACTTTTTGGCTAATATCCACTTATTACTGAGTTCATACCATGCATATCCTTTTGGGTCTGAGTTCCTTCACTCAGGATAATATTTTCTAGTTGCATCCATTTGCCTACAAAACTCATAATGTCCTCTTTCTTAATAGCTGAATAGTATCTCAATGTGTAAATGAACCACATTTTCTGTATCCATCCTTTTGTTGTGGGATATCTGGGTTGAATCTAGCTTCTGGCAGTAACAATAATGCTGGTGTGAACATAGTGTAGCTCGTGATCCTGTGGCATGCTAGGGCATCTTTTATATCTATGCACAAGAGTGGTAGAGCTGGGTCTTCAGGTAGATCTATTTCCAGTTTTCTGAGGAACCCTCAGATTGCTTTTTTTTTGGTTCCCAATCCCATAACCAATGTAGAAGTGTTTGTCTTTCTCCATGTCCTCCTCAACACATGCTGTCACCTGAGTTTTTATCTTAGCCATACTGATTGGTGTAAGGAAGAATCTCAGGGTCTTTGTGATTTGCATTTCCCTGATCACTAAGGACTTTGAACACTTCTTTAAGTGCTTCTTGGCCATTTCAGACTCCTCTGTTATAAATTCTCTGTTTAGCTCTATACCCTGTTTTTGGTTGGATATGTTTTTTTGGATTTTTGGAGGGCAGCTTCTTGAGTTCCTTTTATTTTTTATATCAAGCCTCCCTCAAATGTGGAGTTAGTGAAGATCCGTTCCCAATCTGTAGTTTGCCTATTTGTCCTATTGACTATGTCATTTGCCTTAAAGCTTTTCAGTTTCATGAGGTTCCATTTATCAATTCTTGATTGTCAGGAATCATAATTGGACAAGATAATAACTAGCAGGTGATCTTCCTGAGATGGCCTCCTTCAGATTATTCTATAATGTTTCACAAGTTCGCCCTGATTTGGCAAGACTTTTAGGGAACTCAATTTAGGAAAGTGTCCTGTTATCAATATATCACTAGTTAATTGCTCCTAAATAATAACCAGATTTTTTCCTACTGAGAACACATTCCAAGAGGTTGTGAAACAATTAACCAAAGGTCATAAAAAGTGAACTAACTATTTATTTTAGGTGCTAGGACAGAAGATAAAATATTGACTGCATTTATCTATACAAAACGTCACTAATAACTTAGTTATGGTTTTAATCCTTCAGTGAACCTAAGGATCTGTTACATGTAATGGATGCTTAGACAGATAATTACTCCTAATGGATATGCATGAAAAAAAATCTCTGCTATAGACTTCTATTTCAATTTATGATTTGTTTTGTCTATGTGTGTGTGGGAACTTGTGATAAACTTTGCGACATGTGATCATGTATTTTCTTTTTTTGGAGATTAAGATTCCTTTTGAAAACAAACTAGAGTTGTTTTATAGAAACAACAACAACAAAAATAGCATCTGTTAGATTCATTGAGATAGTCTCTGGAAGAATAATTGTATCTAGGTGCTCTGACCTGCTTTGGAGCTGATTGTACGCAAGGGTGGACACACAGTATCTTGTGTAGTCTGAGTTTCCCTGCTCAGCAGCTGCTGACGGTTTCTTCATTAGCAATTTTTGTCTGTTGTATAAAAATGTATTTAGTCCTTACTTTCTGAAGCAGGGGAAAACCTCTCACAGTTCAATACTGTTCTAGTTTCATTCTCTTGTCTTTTTTGGATTTTTTTACTTGATTTTTTTTATTTATACTTCATATGTTCTCCCCCTTCCACAACCCACACCCTCATTAATCCCCTATCCCATCTCTCCTCCTCCTTTTTTGTTCTTATACCATTTAAATTACATGCATGTATTAAGGTCAGATATAGGTTGGGGAACTGGCACTACAATAGATGCAAATATTCAAGGAACAAGCAAGACAATAAACCCAGAGAGTCAAAGAAAAGGTAGGACAATAAACAGAGTCCTGTGATTGATCCCATGATCACTATTTCTAAGGGCTTATCAGGATGACCAAAATATCTGAGCCTACTATTTCCCTGTCCTAGCCCAAAATCATTTTCATGCCTATAGCTTACTTCTTTGTTCTAGCTCAAGGTTTAGATTTCTGCCTGTAGTTACTTCTTTGTTCTAGCCTAGGATTTTGATTGCTGCCTGAAGTTATTTATTTGCTCTAGCCTAAGAAAGTTTGAAAAGACATAGAGAATTATGTACTGATGCATCTGTAATAAATCCTTTCAACATAAGACTCAGAGAATAAAATCACAGAAGATGGTACAGAAATCCCCCAGGGGCCCAAGATTCCTGTTGATATAGTATTTCTATCTTAGACACTATAGAGAAAATAGACACATGAACTCTTAACAGTATACAAACCAGCCAGAATAATGGCACTGGAAGGCACACCAAAGAGGCTAGTGGAACTTCTATATGATTTTACCCAACAAGAAATACTTTATATAAATGACTTCTAAGAGATGGAGAATAAGCTGTATATGGACATGAGATCCCACATTGGTTTTCCAATCTCAACTAGACACCTCAGGATACATCACATACAAGCCCAAAGGAATGGACTCAGTAGGTTGTCTATACATATGTGCATACATAAATGGCAACAAATATTAAAGAAGACATCATAAATATGGGACAGGGAGGGAGTGCTTTGAGGAGAAGAAGAAGATAGCTAATGTAGTATGAGTTTGTCAAAAGAAATCACTATTGCCATGGAAATTTTCTGTATGATCTTTGTCATTTTTCTGCACATTTAAAAATCATTCTGAAAGCTAAATTGTACTAGAAAACGTTTGAAATTAACCTGCATTTCTATGTTCTATTGATCTTACTTAGTTTCTGGTTTGGGGTTATGAACTCTGGCTCACAAATGCTGCAGAATGTTCTTTGTATGAGTTCAAAATTGCTCAATAAAGTTACCCTTGACTGTGGGTTACTGTTTTTATTTTTTCCTATCAGTAGTTAGTTTCATAACAAACTAGAGAATGTTAATGATTTTTTTTTACCTGCACTTTAAATTTTACCTCTCAGCATTTGCTATCAGCTGAAGAGCACCTATGAAGAGCTATTCATGATATCAGACTATAGTTGGTTTGGAGGACTAGCTTTTCCTGCCATAGGGTTTCAAAAAGAAATTTTGAAAGATATTTGTAATAAGTTTTGGTGAAAGAAGAAGACTTGATAATATTGACTTACCCGAAGTTAGGTAAGGATCATAAGTAAGACTGATTCTGAATTGTATGAGGGAGGTTAGGGCTTTGATCCTCATTCATTTTGTATGACTAATAGAGTGTTAAACATATCCAAAGTGTAAAATGATTTGTGGTTATGAAGATTTGTGTGTATGCCACTCAGAGAAAGGCTTCTCATCTGACCTATGTGGGCAGAGATGATCAGCTATGACACCAGAACAATGATTGTGGACTGGGAGGCAGAATCTGGCATTGCTATCTTTCTCAGTGGGGAAGAGATAGAAGAAGAGGGAGAGTGATGAGGATAAACAGAAGGAATCACACCAAGAGATAAAGGCATTTATGTGAGGATATGTTAAAGAGAAGACAGTGGTAGATAAAATAATGATGGACTTTGTCCAGGAAGTGGAATAATTCTGAAAAGTCAAGAAACCAAAAAGTGATTTCATGGTTTTATGGGGAATGAATATTTGTTGTGGTGAAGAAGCACTGAACTTTGGGTAAGGATTAGGCTGCTGATATGAAAAGCACAATAACACAGAAAATCCAAAGGCAGTTGGAATACAGAAAAAAAAAACCCAAACAAACCAAAAAAACAAAAAACAAAACAACAACAAAAACAAACAAGCAGGCAGTAACTCAGAGAAGGAAGCTAGAAAAACATCCACTGACAAAGGAGCAAATAA
>NW_021604997.1:8159-10778 GCF_004785775.1 Grammomys surdaster
TACACATCTTGTAGGCAGGACACTTCATGGCCAAATGTTTTGTGAATTTCTTGCTATCATTGTCTTTCCACTGGGAGTCCCACCTGGCAACAGGAAGTTTCATTGTAGGATCTGTAACTCGTACTGTGACGAGTCTCAGATAGAGTCACTGCCACAGAGTCCCTGGAGTCTCCCCATGCCAGGTCTCAGAGATTATTTTGTTGTCCTGGAACTCTGTATATAGTCTGGGATGACTTTGAAGCTTGGCCACTCCTTCTGCTACCACTTGAATGCTAGGACTATAAGCACCTACTCTGTACTTTATTTATTTGGTGCTGAGGCTCAAACCCACAATTTCATGTGGGTTACCTGACTTGCCTAAATCTCAAGCCATTGGAGAACTTTTGTAGGCTCCATTTTGTGCCTCTACATTCAACCAGTCTGTGGGTCCAAGGCTCATCAACATTTCAAACCTGATTGTGAAGTCTTTCTGTTCTCACACACCACTGAAGAACAGGGAAACAGTCACAGTTTGCCCCATGACATACAATTTCAGCACCATTTGGAGTATCTTGCCTTTCCAACTTCATGTAGATTCATCAGACTTCATTTGAGTAAGAAATGTCCCACATAGGCCCCCACATTTCAACACTTGTTTCCCAGTCGGTGGTGCTTTTCTAGAATGTTTATGAGGCACAGCCATGTTGGAGGAAGTATTCAATTCATGGTGGGCTTTGAGAGATTAAACTCTTAAGCAACTTCCAGTGTACTCCCTCTGCTATCTGCTTGTAGCAAAGGAAATGAAATCCCAGCTTCCTATTCCGATAGCTCTTCCTGCCATGGACAAACTCTCTCTTCTTTAAGTTGTCTTTTTCAGGTTATTGTTTTATCACAGCAAGAGAAAAATAACAAATGCTATTTTCTTCCTATCATGCTTCCCATGTGTGGATTTTCTTAGTCTTTTTTTTTTGTAATGGCTTCGTATACATCATATACATTAGCTTGCCCCTCCACCATTTTGTTAAAATGCATTTTTCTAACTACTGTAAATCCTAATCTCTTATTAGTCTCAAAACTAATTTTACAGGTAAAAGAAGGGATTCTTTAAACCTTTTCTTCTATAAATTTTTATTGAAATGTATTGATTATATACAATATAGTGTTTCATTATTAGTATTTCCATGCATGTGTACAGGTATTTTGATAGCAATAATAGCCCACTTAACTTTCTTGCATTTTCCCATTCTTACTGATCTGTTCCTTTTCCAAAGTAGCTCTCCTTTCTACTTTCATATTTCTTTTCTTGATGTGTGTGGTTTTAACCCATTAAATTCCACTGAGGTTGCTTACTGAAGCAAAGGCAACATGTCATTTACAGGAACATGGATACCTTACCAGTAGCTACTCTACTGAAAAAAAAAAACTCATACCTTCTTTCTTATTATTTCCTAAGTCTATATTGTTGACTAAAGATGTCTCCTTTATGGTGAACACTGAAAGGTCACTTATTCTCATCATGTTTGCTAGTTTTGAGTTTCAAATCACCACTGCCAAATACAAACAGCATCTTTTGACCATGCTGATGGTAGAAATATATAAGGGGGAAAAGCATGGCTACTTAGAATTTGTTGTTCACATCATTACTATTTATCAGAATAACAAAGATAGCTCGCACACTAGGTTCTATTCCCTTCCCAACATAAGCATTTGACCATATTGACTAGACTATTTCTGAACTCTTCTGAATACCAATCAAAAAATAGGTTTTTGCTGCATAGCATAATAGGCATTATTGACCAATGAGCATATCTTGTAAGGCTGGGTAAAGTATAGATCACAGTTTCTACAGCTGAGTAACTGTAGATGTCAATCTACTAATAACAGCCGGCCTAACACTGTGAGTGCTATTCAGGAGAAAGACATAGTTCAGACCACTCCCAGCTTGCTTTCCTTATGTCCGATGATAACTGTATAATGATGTCTTTAGCAATAGGGACTTACCAATGACTTTTGTGGGCAACTGACAATAGTGACAATTGCCTGTATTATTTGGATCCTCAGGCATTTTCCAGACAACAACTCCTAGGGAGATTTACTAACACTAGCAATGGAGTTTTCATTTATAAACATACGACTTCTACAAGCAGTATTTTCTACCTATGCAACATGCCTTGCCTACTATATTAATAAGCTTTCAAACTATTGAATTTCCATAATGCATTATCATATATTCTTGTTTTGATTAATTATATCCTTCATCTTACCATCCCATCTTTGCATATACCAACTCATTCTCATATTCATCCCCTCCACTTCTATATTATAAGTGTTCTGGAATGTATCTTTCCTTAGGGTATCTTTTTCTTGTTCTTCTTCTAATGGCCTTTTTCTAGTTTTCTGTCCTTTATATGCACTTCAAGTTCAACACACTAAGATTTACTCATATGACAGAGAACATATACTATTTGTCTATCTGTGCTGGGGTTACCTCATTAAGCGCATTTTCCAGTTCCATCTACTTTTCTAAGAAGTTCATAATTTTATTTTTATAGCCGAATGAAATTTCACTTTGTACGCATCATCTATTTTTCAGTTGAAGGGAACACAGACTGAACCTGTTTCTGAGCTATTGTGAGTAGA
>NW_021604997.1:10788-47797 GCF_004785775.1 Grammomys surdaster
ACTCTACAAACATATTTCACTGAAACAGGTAACTGGCAAAGGACTTCACCCATTCTGTAGCCTGCATCTTCACATGACTAATGAGTTCCATTGTTTCAAAAGAACCATTTAATTTAGCAAGGTTCTACTTGTGCATTATTGACCTTGTTTTCAGGGTGGGATGAGTCCTATTTAGGATGTCCTTATTTGTGCCTCTATACTACTGTTTCCTTTAGCAGTTTCATAGTTTCTGAGGCTTCTGTTGAGGTTCTAGATCCACTTGTGATTGAGGTTTGTGTGTGTGTGTGTGTGTGTGTGTGTGTATGTGTGTGTGTGTCTGTCTGTCTGTCTGTGTCTGTAAGTTTGCAGAATGTGGGATTAAGATGTAAACTCACTCTACTACATATAGCATTACAGTTTCCAAAGTACCGTTTTCTGAAGATCTTGTCTTTCCCAAATGTATATTTTTGTTATTTTGTCAAGTATAAGGAGCCTACATTTATATTAACATATGTCTTGATTTTCTTTTCCATTAATCTCTATGTCTGTTTTTGTAAGTGTGCAAAGCTGTTTTTAATTACTATATATCTATAGTATACCTTAAAATAAGGAACTTTTGACAAAAATTGGTTTGACTATCTGGGGGATATTTCTTTGCTTTCATAGGAATTTATTATTAAATTTGTTCTTTCAAAATTTCATACATGTAAAATTACATTCTAATTATTGAAACCCTTCACCCCCTCTAATATCTGTCAGTCCTTATTAACCTCCATTCCCTATAGTTCTCTTTTAAAACATTCATATCTCTTTATTTGTGATCCATCAGTATAATCATGATCAGAATCATCTGTGAGTTTGTGGGGTTGAACTACCTATTGAAAGCCTAGTAGGGATGTCAGTAAGTATACAAATGCAGACAGTTGTATACCCAGAATCCTGTCATTCTGAATCTTTCAGTATCTAGCAATTCAGCAGGGATTAGTTATTGTTCATGAATCATTTCCCCAACCTGCGAGTCACCATTGATGAATGCCAGTGTTGCAAGCAGTTTCACATGATTTTTTTTGATGAATTTACTCTGCCATGCTCACAAGCCAGCATTTGATACCCCTTCTCTCTTTATCCTTCAGCTCCTACCTTCACTCCCCTCTCTCTTCTACAGTAATCTCTGAGCATTAGAGGTGATTTTATAATGTACCATTTAGGAATGTGCCTCTAACCATTTTGTATGAATTTTAAGATTTTTTTTAATTCTGTGGGTGACATTAAAATTTTAATTGGGATTGTGTTGGAATTGTACATTGCTTTTGATAGAGTGGCCATTCTTTTTTAACATCAGTTCTCCTAGTCTCCGAGCAGGAGAAGATTTTCCAACTCTTAATGTCTGACTCACTCTGTTCAGGTTTTCATTGTAGAGGATCTATCACCTCCTTCTTGTTTGTATTCATTACTTTTCTATTGTTATGATAAAACGCAATGAACAAGGCAATATATAAAAGGAATGCTTTGTTTCGGGCTTATGGTTCTAGAGGTATGCATGTATATCATTACTATGGCTGGAAGTGTGACACCACCCAAGTAGGAGCAGCAGTTGAGATCTCACACATTAATCCATAAGCAGGAAGCAGAGAGATCACCCAAAATTGTGTCAGTCTTGTGCAATCATAAATCCAACCTCCAGTGACACATTTCCTCCAGCAAGTTCACAACTCCGAATCTTCCCAAAACATCCACCAATTGGGCACCAAGTATTCTAATGGCTGAAATTTATAATGGATATCTTTTTCAAACAAGCAAACTGTTGTATGCTTGTTCTAGGTTATTATCTTGAGGCAACTGTAAAAAGACTTATTTCTCTGATTTGTTTCTCAGTTTTTCATTGGTAGATAGGAAAGTTATTAAGGTTTGTATGTTAATTTTTATATTGTTCCTTTGATAAAAGTCTTTACCAGATCCAAGTGTTTTCTGGGTAATTCTTTCAGGACACTGATTGCTAGAATTATATCATCAAAAGTAAACATATTTTGATATTCACATATTATATATTGAGTATTACAAATTACATATAACATATCACATATGATATAATTTATACCTGTTTCCAGGTAACTGTGGAGGTGGAGTTTAGACAGAATACTAACAGTACATCTTTGTGGATCTGCAGAGATCTGTTCCAAAGGTGTGTGCTTATTGCTTAGTGATTGTTACATATGTTTAATAATAATAGGAAAAGCATATTAATAACAGAAATTTTTCCTAAAAATTTCCCTTCCAGCCTTGCTGTATAGAGCCTCACTTGTCACAGATTATATAATAATCCAAGGCAAGACATTTCAGAATAATCACCTGCTAGTTACTAGCTTGTCCAACTATGTCTCCTGATGATAGTCAATTTTGGAGAATGTACAATGAGGTGCTGAGAAGAAGGTATATTCCTTTGTTTTAGGGTGGAATGGTTTGTAAACATCTGTTCAATCCATTTTGCTAATAACCTCTATTGCTTTCACTGTGTCTCTGTTTAGTTTCTGTTTCAATGACTTGTCCATTGATGAGAATGGGGCATTGAAATCTCCCACTATTATTGTGTGGGTTTCAATGTGTGTTTCAAACTTTAGTAAAGTTTCTTTTATGAATGTGATACCCCTTGTATTTGGGGCATGAATGTTGAGAACTGAGACTTTCCTTTGGTAGATTTTTCCTATGATAAATATGAAGTGTCCTTCCCCATTATACTTGATAACTTTTGGTTGAAAAGCTTTATTATTGGATATTAGAATGGCAACTGCTACTTGTTTCTTAGGATTATTTGCTTGAAACACCTTTTTCCATCCTTTTACTCTGAGGTAGTGTCTGCCTTTGTCATTGAAATGTGATCCTTATGGACAGAAAATGCTGTATCCTGCTTGTCTATTGATGCTGTTAACTTAATCAAAGTCAGTATGCAAAAATTTGTAGTATTCCTAAATGTCAACAATGAACACATTCATAGTAGTCTAAAATATACTGGAAATAATCCTGGACAATAAAGTGAAAGACATTTACAATAAATATCTTAAGACACCTTTTATTTTATTTATTCACCTTGTATCCTGGTTCCTGTCCTCCTACCAATCACTCCCTCCAAAACCACTTCCCCATTATACCTCTCCTTCTCCTATGAGCAGGTGGAGGCCCTCTTATGTATCCTCCCAAACCCAGCACAACAGGTCTCTGCAGGGTTAGGCACTTTATCTCCCACTGAGACCAGACAATGCAGACCAGCTAGTAAAACATATCCTATAGATAGGCAACAACTTTTGGTATATCCCTGGGTCCAGTTGTTTAGGACGCATATGAAGGTCAAGCTGTACATCTGCTACATATATGTGGTGGGATGAGGCTGGAGCTAGGTCTACCCTGTGTTCTTGGTTGGTGGTTCAGTCTTTTAGAGCCCCAAGTGTTCGTGTTAGTTGACTCTGCTGGTCTCCCTACATTGTTCTTATCCGCTTTTGGGTCCTTCAATCCTCTCCTCAGTTCTTAAAGAGTCCCCAGTCTCCATCCTCTGTTTGGCTGTGGGTCACTGCATCTATCAGAATCAGCTGTTAGGTAGAGCCTCTCAGAGGACAGTCATGCTATATTCCTGTCTGCAAGCATGGCAGAGTATCATTAGTAGTATCAGAGATTGGTGATGGTATCCAGGTGAGGCAGTTATTGCTTGGCTACTTCCTCAGATTCTCCTCCATTCTCCCTGCCTGCATTTATTGTAGACAGGGTAAAATTTGGGTCAAAAGTTTTGTGAGTGGATTGGTGTACCTCAGTTCCATTGGTGTCCTCTTCAGGTCTCCAGTGCTGTGGGTCACAGCTTGAGTGCCTCCCTTATCTCAGATCTCAGACATGTCCCTCACATGGTCCTAACCTATCCACCATAGTCAGTTGCAGATCTCCATTCATTCTCATGGCCATCTGGCCATCTCTCCTGTTGCTCCTTACATCTGATCCTGAAACTCACATTCGCCACCCCATCCCATCTCTATCAAGTTTCTTCCCTTCATCTGCCTCCATGATTTTTTTCTTCCCCCTTCTAAGTGAGATTCAAACATCCTCATTTGGGCCTTCCTTCTTGTCTACATTTTTCAGAAGACACAATTTTTGAAAAGCACCTAAAAGACAATACAAGATGATAAGACACCTGCCCACACCATTCACAGATTGGCAAAATCAATATCTATCTATCTATCTATCTATCTATCTATCTATCTATCTATCTATCTCTAATAATGTTTACAGGTAATCAGTAACCTCAAAACATATTTTATTTAGTCCATGTATGTGAGTATGGTAAAGGGTGGCTACCATTCCTTGAGGAATGTATGAAATATTGTTCAACCCACATGTAATGTTTAGTCTTGGTTGTCAACTTGACTGTAATCCATGTAAAGATAAACCAAGAAGCACATTGTAAGAAATTTTCTTGATTTGATTGTTTGTTGCTTTAAAAGCACCTAAGATATGGGCAGCATCTCCAGGTAGCAGTCTAATAAAATCAGGCCTAAGTGGGAAAGTGTTGATTTTTTTCCCTGCTCTCCTTCACATGGTGAATTAAAGAGAAACACCCAAAGTAAAGTAGTAGAAAGGTATTATTTGTGTCTGAAGGAAAAATCCTATATCAATCTTATCTTTTTTGTTCTTGTAAGATAACAGTCAGATGTCAACATCTATTCAAACGATCTTATACTGCACACATTTTGCTAATGTTTATATTCCTTAAACATTACTTCATGCAAAAAATTACTCCATGCTTTACTATTCATCTGCTTTTTGAGACTAGGTATCGTGGAGTACAGGATATCTCAAGAAGTAGCTGAGGACAGCTTTAAACTCTTGATGCTTCTAGTTCTACCTCTAACAGTGGCAATACAAGCATGCACCCCATTCAGAGCTCTAATTTTAAATAATAAATGAGTGATGTAGATTGTCTTAGAGTAATTTTACATCCTTAATAAGATTTGTGGCATATCAGTTCTAATAGAACATGCATTTATCAGATTTTGTATTGGTAAATCTATTGTCTCAGACATGTATTGGAACACTTTTAAAGATTTTTAAGGACTATGGATACTTTGAAGTTGGATAAATGTATTTTTGTGTTATGAGGGGCCCATGAGCCTATGCTGGCCAGGGGAAGAATGTGGTGTGAATGAAAAATGTCACCTATAGACTCTTGTATTGGAAAATTTGGTCCCCAGTTGGTGGCCATTTTGAAGAGGCTATAGAATCTTGAGAGAGTAGAGTCTGAGTGGAGAAAATACATCACTGGGGACAGGATTTGAAGTTTTATAGTGTCTTTGCTTCGTCTGTGTAGATGCAAATTGATCTCTGTGCATTCTTACTTTCACATGGGGCTCCTGCTTATGCTGATGCTTTACCTTTTCCTCACGTTGGACTGTATCTTTTTCTGAAGTTACAATGAACTCCTTTCTCCTCTAGTGTGTCTTTAGCCATAATATTTTATCATAGCATCAGAAATGAAATTAAACTTTTATTCCTTGACAAACCATTCCTACCACTCAGCTTCCATTGACTCCAGATATTGAGACAGTGTTACAGTAACACACTATACTACATATATCAAGGGAGAGTAAGTCAAGAGAAAAGCATTGCAGGGCGGGTGTCTGGAATCAAATCTCCTTTCTTTCTCAAAGTCTTTAAGATTTGATTGCTTAGAGCTACTCACATTGATACTTTTTAGAGTGTTAAACAGAAGCACTAAAGCATCAGAAACACTCACTTGTATAATGACCCGTTCTGCTGCTTCGGTCCGCGGATCAGGGAGCAAGAGAGAGAGTGGGGACAGGGACACGAAGAATGGAGATAAGGCGAACTCTTGGTTAAAGACGAAGTCTGCCTGCTGGAGACGGAGTTTGCTTAGTCTGCTACTGGAGACGAAGTCTGTCCTGGAGACGGAGTCTGAGTCTGTCTGCTGCTGGAGATGAAGTCTGTCTGTCTAGTCTGTCTGTTATAGTCTAGTCTGTCTAGTCTGTTTAGTCTGACTCTGTCTAGTCTGACTACTCTGTCTAGTCTGACTAGTCTGTCTGTCTGTTGAGTCTGAGTCTGTCTAGTCTCTCTAGTCTGTATTGTCTGTCTGACTAGTCTGACTTCCCTGACTGACTGAGTCGGTCTGAGTCTGAGTCTGTCTAGTCTGCTCTAATTCTGCCCTGGCCTCTCATTTTATATCTCTCCTGAGTCTCTCAAGTGCTGGGATTAAAGGTGTGTGCTACCACTGCCTGGCCTTGATTGAAAGGATCAAGATAATTATCAGAGTGTGCTCAGCTGTTGTATGCTGTTGAAAACAAGTCTCTTGTCAGGGTATGTGGCTCAAGATGGCTGCAAAGATAATAGGTGCTTTTGGCTCAGAGTCGGCTCCCAACACACTTGAACTCTTTTCTCTTTACTATGTATCTTTTCCTTGTAGAGATTTAACAAATTGTCTACTTAGTAATTTTCAAAAGTTTATGTTTCTGTTGAGTATTTATGAAAATGTTTATTTTTACCCCAGTGGCATGAGACAATTTTCCTAGTAAGCCTTTAAAATTAATAAATAATGAATTAGACTTGGACTATTATTTTGCTCAATTCAGAGAAGAGGTTTCCATATTTTCATAGTTATAGTTTTATTTTTGTGTAGAGACACCATGGACATGGTAACTCTTAGAAAGGAAAACATTTAATGGCTTAAAGGAAGAAGGCAAGTGACAAGGTGCTTCAGAAGATTCTAACAGCCCTCCAACAATGCCACACATTCTTTAAATACCATACCTCTCTTCTGGTCTGGGCCTGAGCCCTGAGCAGGTTTTGGGTGGCTGCTTTCCATCCAATCTCACAAAATCCAGGGGAAGTGAGCCTCCCAGAAGCTCTAACCCAGACAGCATCTTAGGTAAGGAGACAGCAACACCTACCCAAAACAGGGAGTAACTGGGACCCACTAGGACCTAGGAATTCACTCCTGGCCTGGAGCACTGGTTCCTTCCAGTCTGGGCCCAAGCACTGAACAGGTCTTGGGCCCCAGCTCTAACCCTAGTAGTAACACCCACCCCACACAGCTCTGAAACAACCAAGATAATAGGTAAGAGAGGCTCCAGTAAGAGACAGGGCACATAGCACCAAGGAAATGTAAATGGTGAAAGGCAAGTGCAAGAACATAAGCATCAGCAACCCAGGGTACTTAGCATCATTAGAACCTAGTTCTCAAACAGGAGAAAGTGCTGAATTCCCCATGCCACCAGAAAACAAAGATTCAGATTAAAAATAATTTCTTATGTTGATGATAGAAGACTTTAAGAAGGGCATAAATAACACTGTCAAGAAATTTGAGGAGAACACAGGTAAACAGGTAGAAGCCCTTAAAGAGGAAACACAAAAATCCCTTAAAGAATTACAAGAGAACACAACCAGACAGGTGAAGGAATTGAACAAATCCATCCAGGACATAAAAAATGGAAGTACAAACAATAAAGCAATCACAAAGGGAAACTACCCTGGAGATAGAAAATCTAGGAAAAAAACAGGAGTCATAGATGCAAGCATCACCAATAGAATAAAAGAGATAGAAAAGAGAATCTCAGGTGCAGAAGATACCGTAGAAAATATTGACACAGCTGTCAAAGAAAACTCAAAATGCAAAAAGTTATTAACAAAAAAAAACATCCAGGAAAACCAGGACACAATGAGAAGACCAAATCTAAGGGTAATAGATATAGATGAGAGTGAAGATTCCCAACTTAAAGGGCCGATAAATATCTTCAACAAAATTATAGAAGAAAACTTCCCTAACCTAAAGAATGAGAAACCCATAAAGATATAAGAAGCCTACAGAATGCCAAATACACTGGGCCAGAAAAGAAATCCCACCTGTCACATAATAATCAAAACATCAAATGCACAAAACAAAGAAAGAATATTAAAAGCAGTGCAGAAAAAAGGCCAAGTAACGTATAAAGGCAGACCCATAAAAATTACACCAGATTTTTCACCAGAGACTATAAAACACAGAGATTCTGGACTGACATCATACAGACCCTAAAAGAACAAAAATGCCAGCACAGGCAACTATACTCAGTAAAATTCTCAAATACCATAGATGGAGAGACCAAGATGTTCCATGACAAATACAAATTTACACAATATCTTTCCACAAACCCGGCATTACAAAGGATATTAGCGGGAAAGCTCCAATACAAGGAGGGAAATTATTCCCTAGACAAACCAAGAAAGTAATCCTCTTCCAACACATTCAAAAGAAGATAGCCACCCAAAGATAATTCCACCTTTAATAACAAAAATAACAAGAAGCAACAATCACTGTTCCTTAATATCTCTTAACACCAAAGGACTCAATTCCCCAATAATATGACATAGGCTAAGGAACTGGATCCTTAAACAGGACTCAGCATTTTGCTGCATACAGGAAACCCACCTCAGTGACAAAGACAGACACTACCTTAGAGTAAAAGCTTGGAAAACATTTTTTCAAGCAAACGGCCCTAAGAAACAAGCTGGAGTATCCATTCTAAAACCTCCAGCCTGAGAACACAAAGGGAGGGTCTCATGGCCCCACATGTATATGTAGTTTAGGGTGGCCTTGTCAGGCATCCATGGAAGTGGAGGACCTTGGTACCCAATAGTTTGGATTCCCTATTGTTGGGGAATTTGAGAGCAAGGAGGTGGGAATGGGAGGATGGTGGGAACACACCCTCATAGAAACTCCCAGAATTATATGGATTAGATATGATGGAGAGAGGCCACCAGAAGACTAGATTCCAGAATTCAAACAAAAAAATCTTGATACTAAAATTTGTTTTGAGAAGTGTATATTGCAGAATACACAGCCTTGGTGTATCCACTAATCAAGCAAGCTGAGCAGACCTACTCAAACCTCTGATGTCCTAGAATCTCAGCTTAATGCAGTGAAGACACTGACATTAGAGGCTTATCAATTTACTCTCCTCCCCGCCCCTCTTTTAATATCTCAATGCCCGTAATCAGCTTGAAAAAGTTAATAAAGAGTCAGCGCCCCTATTCCCTGGTCTTGGGGACTGAAGTGGTTAATACTGGGCTGTCTTTCATGGGAAAAGTAGTGGTTTTGTTAGAACAGGTAGGAATACCTAGGATTTATTGCATAATCATAACATATTGGTAGAAATCTGTATAATTGTTATTAAGCTGAAGTTATAATTTCTTAAATGGTACAAATTTACTTTGATTTCAAATTTAAGGTTTTCATTGGTATGTGTTTCTTATTGATATAGAAGTGAGATTAATATTGTTACTCTCATAGGAATTGTGCCTATATAACACATTTAAGAATACAAGGCTTAGGCCCAGTCCTTCTTTAACTTTTTTAACTGATTTGAGATGGTTAGCCTGTGAGTTAAGGGCTTATAGCAAATTCATGGCTCTGAGTTTATTATTAGCGTGCTTTCTATATTTTATTAAGAAATAGCTGAGAGGAGTTAACAAACAACAGTCTAGATTGCCTTACATGGATAGTTGGTTTTCAAAATGTCAGAAGTCCACAGAATTGATGTTACAAACATTTCTGCATTAAGGTTCATTTTAATTAGAGACCTGTCTGCTCCTGACAGAATTCTGTCTCAAATTCTAAGAAGAAATTGAGCGTCTTTGGAGTTACTCCAGTTGTGGTAAGACATCCAATAGGCAAGAATTGCCTCTTTTCATCTACAACAAATTATTGTCCTGAAATGGACACACTTGAGTAATAGTTGACTGATTATATCTGCCAAGATAGAGTAATAATATTACTTAATAATTCTGCATCACTAGGTCTGTCATATGATTCTAGGCCAGAAGGCTGAAGATTGATGCTCCAACGTTTTGTAGTACAGGGACTGTCCAGGTATTCAGCAGTCTCTATAAATTTGCTAAGTTTAGAAGCTATGCTTTGTGCTTCCCAATAATTTCAGTTAATTCAATCATTCTGGATTATTACAGGGTTGAAGACTTATAGTCTCATAGCCAATCCTGACTATTTACTTTGAGAGAAAAGACTTGAGAGGATGGTTTTCAGTTGACATTAATTCTAAAGCCAAGAAAAAAAGCCAGGTTCAGAACTAAGTCTTGTAGTTACGAGAGATGACTGAGGCTCTGATTAGTCAACAAAATGATGGGCTGGTTATTAGATCTATCTAATTAGTGCCTTAGTGATACAAATTGATATAGTTATGCTTTAATTGTATTTTGAGACAAAAGTTTAATCTTAACAGGAAGGGTGATATCTAGGAGGAGCTATGGTGGGAGGAATAAGGAGAAGAACAGGAGGAGTAAGGAGAGGAGGAGGAGTTAGGAGAAGAGAGAGAAAGAAAGTGGAGGGAGGAGGAGGGGAATATGGAGGCAGATGTTCAAGTGTCTCTGCCAGTCAATGATAGTTGGTATAGCTAGGTTGGGTATTGGGTTACACTTCTGATTGTACGGGCATCTTGTTATTGACCATTACCAAACTTAGAAAGCCTGTGATTAACATTTCAAAAAAAAAAAATGCATGTTGATATATATATATATATATATATATATATATATATATATATATATATACCACACCTCCTAAGAGTTCCACTGATTACGGGCCAAGCTTTCAAACACATAAGACTATGTGAACCTTGCCTATTCAAACCACATTTCACCTCATTCCCCATAAGCTCATAGGAACAACATAATGCAAAGTGCACTTGGTCTAACTTTAAAGGTACCCATAGTCTACTACAGTCTCAACGATGTTTTAAAGTTCAAAGTTCAACATCCCTTTTGAGATTCATTCAATCTCTTAACTGTAATCTTCTATTAAATAAAACTCAAAAAGTAGACCACATACTTCCAAAGTGTAATAGCATAGGATAAACATTATCGTTCCAAAATGGAGTAAAGGGAGGATAGTGAAGTTATACTGGCCCTAAGCAAGACTATAAATTAGCTAGTTGAACTCCAAACTCTGCATCTCCATGTCCAATCTGAACATATTCTTCAGGTCTCAACACCTTTCAGCTTTGTTAACTGCAGCACATTTTTTTTTCTCTTGGGCTGATTTCACTCTCTGTTGGCATCTGTCCTTGGCAGGTATCCTAAGAAGCTGGAAACTTTCATCTCTTGGGATCTCCAAAGCAATTCAGGACAAACCTTCATGACGTCACATCATGACCCTTCTAGACCCCCATGCTGTGTCACACTTGCAAAACTGCTAGCCTCAGCAACTTTCAGGAATCACAAAGGAAGATTCTATCACTCATTTCTTCTGTTATTGATTCTAAATCCAGAAACATGTGGCCAAATCTGTCAAGTTCTGCTGCTTACTGTGGCTGGAACATAGCTGTTGTTCAATTACTTCTTCACCAACTTTCTGGTTTTGGTGGTTTTCTTTTCTACCTAAGCTTAGCTGTACTGGGACTTGCTCTGCATACCAGACTGGCCTTGAATTTAGAGATCTGCATGCCTCTACTTTCTGAATATTGGGATTAAAGGCATGTACTATCATACCTGGACCTAAGCTTTTCTTTAATTCCCTTTCACAGGTTGGAAGCTTAACTGGGTAGATTTCAAATTTTGCAACCAGAACACTTTGGGAAAGCCTTTCCTGATCTCTCCCATCTATTGTTGATAGGATCAATCTTACACTTCTCCTTTTTCCTTTCCCACTAATTGCTTTTTCACTGTCCCTAAATCCACCAAGCAGCTCCTGTTAATCTATAGGCGAAGCCTGCCAGAAAACAAGCAACATAGTACACAGACCATTTCTTCTTCCATTGTTCCTTCAGATCTAACTCCTCAGTCTCATCCCCAGCTCTGCAACAAAACATCTGTGGCAGTTTTTCCTGTCACCCTGATTCCATCTTCTATGGCTCCCACAGATCTCCCCCTTATAACCATTCTCACCTGGCTTGTTACTTTGACCCCCCATCCTAACTCCAGCAGGCTCCATTTGCTAACTAATGGCTGTTCCTCCCAGGGAAATGAGTGGGAAATAGGATGTTCAATATCTCCTTATGTTTCTGAGACCTAATCTCCACAGTTATATCCCAAGCTCTCTAGGAGGAAATGTGCTATGATCTGAACCTTCTTTCTGATCGTGTTCTCAAAGGATCACAATAACCTCCTTAAATATTCTTTCTTCAATACATTGCAGTATTCTAGCCTCTAACACCAGCAGGTATTCCTTCTGAAAACACCATCAGAACATGCCAAGAAAACAGACAACACACAGTAATCCCATCTTCAAAAGCCTGAGAAGAAATAGAACTCAAGGGAAAAACTGAAGAGAGATATACCCAGAAACCATCATCTAGACATATAGTCACCCCTAATCCAGATGCCTAGATAACAGCATACAAATAAAATAAATAACAGCCAGGGAAATATATCTCTATTTCAGCTAGATATTATACCACAGCAGGCCCTGAATATTCCAACGTTGTTGAAGCACACATATAGAAAGACAGAAAGACAGACAGACAGACACATACACACAAACTCACACAAAGTGAGGGGAAATGAAAAAAAATTGATCAAGACCTGAAACTGGAAACAAAATCAATAAAAACCAAACTTAAGGAATTCTGGAAAGAAAAAAAAATTAGGAATTTGAACAGGGATGATGAGAGGTGAACTTTATGAACAGAATACAAGAGATGAAAGAGAGAATCTTAGGGGTTAAAAGTAGGACTAAAGAAATGGATACATCAGTCAAAAAGTATCAAATCTAAAAAACTTGAGACACAAAATATTAAGAAAAACTGGATCAGTATTAAAAGAACAATACTAAGAATAGTAGAATAGAGGAAAAAAAAGAAAGGCAGCTAAAATGCCCAGAAAAAATTTTCAAAGGAATCATAGAATACTCTCCTAACTTAAAGAAGGAGATGCCTATAAAAGTATAAAAAGCACTCAGAACACCAGGTGTTCCTGCACACTGCCATGCTTCCTGCCATGATGATAATGGACTAAACCTCTGAAACTGTAAGAAAGTCTCAATTAAAGGTCCTTTATTAGAGTTGCCTTGGTCATAGTGTCTGTTCACCTTAAATAATACAGAATTTGGTACCAAAGGTTGATGCAAAAGGACTGACAATGTTTTTGTTTGGAAGAATGTGAATTTGAGGACATTGGGCCTAGCATATACAGACTGCCAAAAATCACCATAGAAGAAACATGAACTGTCCATCTTTTGTACCCATAAAAGACTTTAAATAGAGGAATTAGAACACCAACTCAGCCACAAGAACTTTGACCCACAGTATTTCCTGTATATAAGATGTGCAGGATAAAGATGGACCAGAAATTGAAGAAAAGGTTAACCAATGACTGGCCCAGCTTGATACCCATGTGATGAGAGAAAGATAGCCTACCACTGACAAAATTAATGATATTATGCTATACTTCCAAACATTTCTCTAGCATAACTGTCATCTCAGAGGCTTTAAGTAGTAACAGATGGAAACTGATATGGAGATCCAGAGCCAAAAATTAAGTGGAGTTTTGGGAATCCTGTGGAATATGGGGGAGAAGGATTGAATGAGCCAAAGACATCACAAGAAAACCTATAGCATCAACTGATTTGGGCCTACAGAGATCCATAGAGACTGGACTTATAGAGTCCATTCATGGGACAAAACTTGACCCTCTGAACATATGTAATAACTCCATATTTTAGCCTTAATTTGAGACTCCTAACAGCAAGAACAGGGTCTGTCTTTGACTCTGGTGCCTGTGCTTGGATCCCTTTCCCAAATTGGGTGTTTTGGCTCTACACAATAAGAGACTTGCCTAGTCCTACTGCAACTTGATATTCTCAGCATATTGATATCCATGAGAGGCCTCTCATTTTCTGAGGAGAAAGGGAGGACTGAAGGATGAGGAGAAGTGAATAGAGAGGGACTGGGATGAGAGGAGGAAGGAGGGAGGGGCAGCATCAGTATGGATATAAAATAAAAAATGAGGTAATTAATTAAAAATGTGGAAAATAATTTAACTTAAAATTTAAGTCAAGTTAATCGAAGCATAATTTAAATGTAGCAAAATCTATCTGTACTCTCTATGGACTTTTATGTCTTTTGAGAAAGCATGTGATTAAATGATTACTCATAATCAAAATTTCAAATATGTCTGACAATTGGAGTGTTTCAAATGGGGAAAAGAGTGAAAATTCAGGCCTCACAAACACACACACACACGCACATGCACACACACACAGACACACACACACACAAATATTACTCAAACTTCAAGAAGGACGCTTTGCAAAGTCATGTAAGGAGGTCACTCTCTTGGTCTTGGCAGTGTACTGGCTCATCAGTTGTAATAATAAATGACCCTTTGCTGGTAAATAATTATAGTTAAGGTTAAGTAAAATGATTTCCCTTAGTGTGAGGGTTTGGGCAATTAATTGATGCTTGGGTGCCAGCGAAGAACTCACAGGACATTAAAAGGATAACAAATCTGCTTTTGTGAGACCTCCCAGTCATAACTAATAATTTTGCCTCAGACTAGGGTTACCAATAAGATAGCTGATTCCGTCTACACTCCTAAAGGGTGTTAGGGGTTTTGAATTTTCTACATCAAACTGATTTAAACTTTGAATTCCCTCATTGTTTTCACTAAGAAGTGGATTAAACCAAGAGATTCTATTGACACCTCCAGAAAGTTTTTATTTTCTTACCTTCAAAATTCATTTTTTTTTATATTCACATTATATCCTAGTTGTAGTCCCTCCCTTCTCTTCTTCCATTCCTCCCCTGACAATGTGGTCCTTACAACTATTATTCATTTGTTGTGGATTATCCTGGTGCTGTTATTTTTTTTTTAGTGTATATTTTATTTATTTTTGTTTCAGATGTTTGCCTTTTTCCCCATGCCTACCACCACTCAAAAACTCCCTATCTCATCCCCTTCCTCCTGCTTCTATGATTTTGATACTAATTCTGCTTTTCCAAATGGGGCAGCCTGGGATAAGAAGTGAATTATGTACTCAGGTGACTTCAGGTAAACCTTCTTCTAATGAATAAAAATTTCCAGGGACCAATCACTAGGAGATTAGGTGGGCCTTCTGGGTTGGAAAGAGAAAGAGGGAAAGCAGGAGAGGGACTTTTGGATGAGAGAGTAGATCGAGGACAAAATCTAGATAGGGAAGGTCACTGGTTCAGGTGGCAGATTCACCAGGATCCACTACCAGAGGATTTGAACCTTAGAAAATGTTACAAATTAGGTTGCTAGTTACTGCACCCAGTGATTGTATTATATGTTGTTTATAAACTAAGTTTGTGTGGTGCTCACCTTCATGTGTTGACTCAACTAGGTTCCAGAGAGAAAAGTGCTGCAAGAAGCACACCCCAACTAGCTGTGAGAATTTGGCAGGGTGTGGCTGGCATGGCAGCAGTATGTCATGGAAACTTAGCTAGCCAGGTGAAAACATTTCATAGCTCTGGCTCACACTGTCTGCTGGGCTGAGATAAGGTCAGCCTGTTCACTGATGCCTTGCCAGTGGTAGTGTGGATTCTTTTTAAAATATTTAGCGCTACGTCATTGAAAAATATGTCCGTTTTTATGTCAATACCATACAGGTAGATTAATTGAATAAAATTGAAAATTCAGATATAAACTCAAAGGCCTATGGACATTGGGCTTTGGACAAAATAGCCAAAAACATGTAATAGAAAAAAGAAAAAGATTTTCAACACCTGGTGCTGTTCCAATTGTAGGTCTACATGTAGAAGAGTGAAAATAGACACATATTTGTAGTAGGTTAGCCTAATGTTTTTTTTTTCTACTGTTAAGTTTCAGAGTCAGCACACAGTTTCTAAGAATCTGGCACCAGTTAATTCCAATTGGTAAATAAAATGCCAACAACCAATAGTTGAGGAGGAGAGACTTAGGCAGGGTTTTAGGTTTCCCAAGCTTGCAATCTCACAAAAAATTTCCTCAATTCCTTATTTATCATTATATGGATGATATTCTATTGACTGATTCACATATAAATATGAAAAGAATGTTTGATAAAGTAAAATGAAATAAAACAAAACAAAACCTTGCCTTTCTGGGGATTACAAATTGCACCTGAAAATACAAAGAGGGAATTCTATTAATAATCTAGGATACACCATAAGTCTACAAACACTTGGCTACCAACACCATGCAGAAATATCACTATTTCCTTATAATACAGCTTGAACTCAGGGATGGTGACTTTCTCAGAAGTTATGTTATTTTTGAGAATAGTTTTTGAAATCATGGGAATTTGATATTCTGAGTAAATTTTAGATTACTCTTTCTAACTCTTTGAAGAATTGAGTTAGAATTTTGATTAGGGTTACATTGAATCTGTAGCTTGTTTTCAGCAAGATGGTCATTTATCCCATATGAATTCTGCCAATTTATGAGCAAGAGAGATCTTTCCATCTTCTGAGTTCATCTTCAATTTCGTTCTTCAGAAACTTGAAGTTCTCTTCACACAGATCTTTCACTCGCTTGGCTAGATTCATACCAAGGTATTTTATATTATTTGTGACCATTGTGAAGGGTGTCATTTCCCTAATTTCTTTCTCAGCTTACTTCTCCTTTGAATAGAGGAAAGCTACTGATTTATTTGAGTTAATTTTCTATCCAGCCACTTTGCTGAAGTTGTTGATCAGGTTTATGTGTTCTTTGGTGTAAATTTTGGTGTCACTTAAGGATACTATTTTATCTGCAAATAGTCATATTTTGACTTCTCCCCTTCGAATTCATATCCTTTTGTCCTGCTTTTTTTGTTTAACAGTTTTAGCTAGAACTTCAAGTTCTATATTGAAAAGATAGTGAGAGAGGGAACAGCTTTGCTAGTCCATGATTTTAATGGGATTCCTTCAAGTTTCTATCCATTTAGCTTGATGTTGGCTACAGATTTGCTGTATATTACTTTTAATATGTTTAGGTATGGACCTTGAATTCCTGATGTTTTCAAGACTTTTCCCATGAAGAAATGTTGAATTACTTAGAATGTTGTCAACTGTTTTCTCAACGTCTAATGAAATGATCATGTGATCTTTTTCTTTGAATTAGGTTATGTAGGGGATTATATTGATCCTTGTATCCCTGGGATGAAGCCTACTTCATTGTGGTGAATGATCACTCTGTTATGTTGTTGGACTCAGTCTGCAAAAATTTTATTGAGTATTTTTGCATCGATGTTTATAAGGTAATTTGGTGTGAACTTTTCTTTCTTTGTTGGGTCTTTGTTTAGGTATAAACACAATTTTGGCTTCATAGAACAAATAGGATTGTGCATCCTTCTGTTTCTATTTTGTGGAACAGTTTGAAATGTATTGGTGCTAGGACTTCTTTGAAGGTTTGATAGAATTCCTTATTAAACCCATCTAGTCCTGGGCTTTTTTTTTTTTTTTGGTTGGGAGACTTTTAATGACTGCTTCTACTTCTTTAGAGTTTATGGGATTGTTTAGATGGCTTATGTGATCCTGATTTAACTCTGGCACTTGGTATCTGTTTAGAAAATTTCCCATTACATCCAGATTTTCCAGTTTCAATGATTATACACTTTTGTAGTAGGATCTGATGATTTTTGAACTACCTCAGTTTTTGTTGTTATGTCTCCCTTTTCATTTTTGATTTTATTAATTTGTATACTTACAGAGACAGGCAGGTAGATTAATGAAATAGACTTAAAGACCCAGAAATAAACCCATGTATCTATAGTCACTTGATTTGACAAAGGAGTTAAAATGATACACTGGAAAAAACAAAGCATTTTCAACAAATAGTGTTTGTTCAACTGGGGGTCAGAATGTAGATGAATGTGCACTGTACATTCTTATCTCCTTGTTCAAAATTCAAATCCAAATGGAGCATGGGCCCCCACATAAAATCAGGTACACTGAAAGAAATAGAAAAGTAAGTGGGGAAGACTCTTGAACACATGGGCACAGGGGAAATTTTCCTGGACAAAATACCAATGGCTTATGCTCTGAGATCAAGAATTGACAGATGGGACCTCATAAAATTTCAAAGTTTCTGCAATCAAAGGACACTGTGAATAGGAAAAAATTCCAACCAAAACATTGGGAACCTATATTTACCAGTTCTACATTCCAGAGAGGGTTAATATTCAATATATACAAAGAAGTCAAAAAGTTAGCCTCCAGAGAACCAAATAACGCTATTAAAAATGGGAACCAGAGCTAAAAAGAAAATTCTGAACTGAGGAAACTCAAATAGCAGAGAAGCACCTAAAGAATTGTTCAAAATCCTTAGTCATCAGGGAAATGCAATTGAAACAACCCTGAGATTTCACCTCACATTAGTAGGAATGGCTAAGAGCAAAAATTCAGATGACAGCAGATGCTGGTGAGGCTGTGGAGAAAGAGTAACATTTCTCCTTTGTGGATGAAATAGCAAGATGGTACAACCACTCTAGAAATCAGTCTGGCAGTTCCTCAGAAAATTGGACATAGTATTACCTGAGGACCCTGCTATACCACTCCTGAGCATATACTCAAAATATTCTCCAACATGTAATAAGGCCACATGCTCCACTTTATTCATAGAAGCCTTATGTATAATAGCCAGAAGCTGAAAATAACCTAGATGACTTTCAACAGAGGGACATATAGAGAAAATGTGGTAGATTTACATAATGGACTACTACACAGCTATTAAAAACAATGACTTAATGAAATTATTAGGCAAACGAATGGAACTTTAAAATATCATCCTGAGTCAGGTAACCTAATCCCAAAAGAACATACATGGTATGCACTAACTAGTGATTGGATACTAATCCAAATCCTCAGAATATCCAAGATACCATTCACAGATACCATGAAGCTCAAGAAGCAGGAAGACTAATGGGTGGGTGCTTTGGTCCTTCTTAGAAAGGGCAAAAATACCCATGGGAGCAAATACGGAGACAAAGTGTGGAGCAGAGACTGAAGGAAGGCTATCCAAAGACTGTCTCATTTGGGGATCCATCCCATATACAGTCACCAAACTCAGACACTATTGTGGATGTCAAGAAATGCAGGCTGATAGGAGCCTGATATAGCTGGCTAATGAGAGACTTTACTAGAGCCCGACAAAGAAAGAAGTGGATACTCACAGCCAACCTTTTGACTGAGCATGGGGCCCCAATGGTGTCCCTAATGGGGTCATAAATGGAGGAGTTAGGGATAGGAGTGAAGGAGATGAATGTATTTGCAGCCCTATAGTAAGAACAGAAATATCAACCAACCAGAACCCCCAGATCTCCCAGGGACTAAACCACCTACTGAGGAGTACACATGGAGGGACCCATTGATCCAGCTTCATATGTAGCAGAATACAACCCTCTTAGGCATCAATGGAAAAAGAGCCCCTCGCTTCTGTGAAGCCTTGATGCCTCAGAGTAGGGGAATTCAAGGATGTGGAAGCAGGAGTGTAAGGGTGTATAGGGGAACACCCCCATAGAATCAAGGGAAGGGGGATTGGAAAAGGGGTTTCTGGGGGTGGGAACCAGGAAAGGGGATAACATTTGAAATGTAAATAAAGAAACTATACAGTAAAAAATAAACTTAAAAAAAGATTAGGCTACAAAAGGTACAAATCAAAGAAACCAATTATAGACTCTTAAAGATTTTCAGAAATAATTGGGAGATATTAATTGTGTGTGCTTTCCAGCTGTCTTGGCTACTCAATAGGTAAGCAGTTTATTTCAAACCTTACAAGGTGATAAAGATTTAAATAGTCAAAGAAAATTATCAGCTAAGGCTGAGGAGTTAGCTCTACTGGAAAGGAAACTACAGGATATTTATCTAGATTGTATTAATCCAAAAAAAAAGCCTACATCTTAGTTATTTTACCTTCTACCTATTCCCCTACAAGAATTCTCATACAGAGGGAAGATAATATCTTAGAATATACTTTTATGACGGAGACAGAGAGGAGGTCTTTAAATTGATAGTGAAAAAAACTGAGATTTTTGACAATTAGCTGGAATGGATCCAGCTGAATTGTGGTACCTTAACTAACACAGAGATTGTCTCATTATGGGCATAAGATGGACATTGACAAAGAGCATGAAGTAATTTCTTGGGAGAGTTTAACAACAGGTAATTTTAAAACGAGTGACTTCAGTTCTTTAAAAGAACTAATTGGATTCTCCCTTGTATAATAAATAAAAAATTCCAATTTCTGGAGTCCCTACACTTTACACTGATACTAATAAATCAAGAAAGACAAGACAAAAATGAGAAGATATAAGTAAGTTGTCTGAGAGTTCCTATAAGTTGGTTCAAAAATTTGAATTATATAAAATATTCATGGTAATGTCAGAATTTAAAGAGTCTGTTAATATAGTGACTGACTCTCAATATGCAGAAATGGTTGTTTTACACATAGAGACTGCTGAACTTATTCAGGGTGATTCTGAGTTGACTTCACTGGTTACTCAGCTACAACAAATGATCAGAAATAGAAGTCATTCACTATACATAAAACACACATAAGACGCCATACAGGTCTGCAAGGTCACCTTTGAAAGAAAGGTTATGAGAAGCTTAAGAGTTTCATTAAAAACACCATGGTAACAGTAAAGGCTTAAAGAAAGAATTCCCTATTACTTGGCAACAAGAGAAGAAAATTGTATGGCACTGTCCTACTTGTTCCTTTTGTAACTAAACTCCATTACCTACAGGAAGTAACCTCAAAGTTATCCAAAGGAATAAAATTTGGCAAAAGAGTATGTTCCATTATACAGAGTTTGATAAACTGAAACATGTGCATCATACTATAGGTAAATATCCAGGATTTCAATGTACAACCTCCTTAGCTTCAGAGAAGGCTGATTCTGATAGTATACATTTGTTAGAAGTTATGCACATTATGGGAATTCCCATATAAATTAAAATGGAGAATAGTCAGACATATGTCTCTAATAAGATGAAACAGATATTTTTGCATATTATAAGATAAACCATGATACAGTAATATCACATAGTTCTAAAGGACATGCAATTGTAGAGAGATTTTATTGTATCTAAAGGAGATGCTTAGCAGGCAAAAGAGGACAACAAAAACCCCTGGAGATAGATTACATAGTGCTTTATTAAACTTAAATTTTTAAGATGCTAATGAACAAAAAACTATGGATGCTAAAAGACGTTGAAATATAGAAAAAAAAACTTCTAAACTAACTAGAGTGTTTATTTTAAGGATATTCTGTCATCAGAATGGAAATTGAGTAATGTGTTATTCTAGGGGGTGGTTTATGCCTGTATTTCCACAAGGAAAGAAAAACTATGGGTTCCTTTCAAATTGATAAATGTCAGAGATGACAACGAGAGACATCCCAAAGCACTTGCCTACAGACTAGAAGAAAGAGACTAACAAGGTCAAAAGAATACGTCATTTGTGTGTGGTGATGTACATATCTCTGTACAAAGAGACAGCTCTAGAACCAGCTGAGATTTAAATGTCTATATACAGCCAGTAACACCTATGGGGTACAAAATTTTCATGACTTATTACTATAGATATTCCTTTAAGACCGCATGAATAGAAATTAATATCTTAGTTTGATTATATGATCAAAATAACCTCTAAGGAAAGACACTTTTCTTTCTTTATTGATCTTCATCAACTGATCTGTGCTCCTCACACCTTCCATATGAATGGCATTACAGAGCTATGTGTTACTTGTAAGGTTTATATATTGCAGTATGAAGGAGAAGGAAGACAGGCTTGACAAGGTTTGTGCTCTCGGATGCTGAAATTCTGGGACCTTCCATTCCAGCTTAGTGTTTGATTGCACCTCAAATACATCAAAGCTATTTCTTCTAAAGGGTTACTTCCAGGACATTTCCAGAACATCTCTCTTGCCCTTCAGAGTGGGAGGTACTCAGTTTCTTTAAGCTAAATAGGAACAGACGTGGAGGGAGGAAGTTTTAAGTATGGATTTGAGAGGAGAGGATGGAGGCAGCTGGAACCAGGATATATAGTGAATAAATAAATAAATGAAAAAAGGAAAATGAAAACATTTAAACATATACATACATGTTTCTTCAGCAAATAATTATGCTTGTATTCATGCATGATATGATAAATACACAAATACTGATTAATAATTATTTAATTTCCATAGTTTCACATGTAGAAACATTTGTCATGTCTGATCTAAGTAAACAAAACCCCCAAATAAATGACATATTTAAATAAAAATAAAATGTTTTCAAGTTGGAATTCTATGAAGTAAATTGGAATTTGCTGATAATATACAACAAAATAGCAATCAAAGTATAAAATATTTGATGACACAAGACTCCATGATTCTAGGCTGAAGAAATGGCTCACAAAGATGGAGAGATATTAATAGCACTGTATTCCACAGGCAGAGGACTTGAGATCAGTTTCTAGGACCCCAAACAAGAAGTTTATAGCTACATACAACTTCAGGTCCCATGGGAGTAATTCATTCTTCTCACCTCTGAAGGCAAAACAAACAGAAAGGTATACATACTACTACCACCACCACCACTGTTGCTACTACTAGCATTAGTAACACTATGCTTTAAAAAAATGTTCTTCACAATTCCACAACAGTATTTATTTTATGACCACATTCAATTATTTGCATATTGAACAACAGGAACATAAACATCAGTGTTCATATAATATTTAAAATTTTGAAAACTTATTCCCATGGGAACATCCCTGGAGGGAATCCAGCCATTTTCTCCTGGAATACTTTATCAAAGGCTTCAGCTTGGGCTACTGTGAAGTGATTCTTCCAGTCTCCAGTTGTGCCTGGAAAATGTGAATCAAGTACAAAGGTGGATTAAGAATGGTCTTAACACTACTCTAGCTCCTCTCATCATGTGCTCTAACCATCTGTTTGATAAAGAGCACACTGTTAAAAGAACAAACAGTAATTTTCTGTAGAAACCTTCTATATTCCTGAAATCTTAAAACAGACTTCTCCCTCTCTGGAAATTATGTCCCACCTTTTCCTCTTCCAAGCTATATACTACACAATCTAACAAAAGCAACACTGGCTTGACCTTTTTATACATCCAGATTATTCCTGCTTTTTACCTAACCTGTTTCCATCACACTATCCAACTCAACAGTGTTTATCCTCTCAATGATCCAAACTGACTTCAATTGTTTTGTCTATATTTTAGTATTTACTTATAGAAGTTCTTCACAACATGCAGACAACTTTTAAATAATATCTTAAAATAGCTTTTACTTTTGTGTGTGTGGTTTCACATGAGTGCTACAGATACACACAGTTATGATCAGTAGTTCAGCTGTCTTGATTTTCCCATGAGATACACACAGCCACTCCCAGCTGAGAACATTGCAAGACTTCTGTTTCACTCAGCCATGCTGTTTTGTGATGCATGAAGACCTGTATAATTTGAGTCCCTGTCCTTTATAGAACTGTCTTTTCTGACCATACATCGGTTTTTACCATTTCACTCCATTGTGTCTTCAGTTTAAGGTTTAGAAATTGTTCAATTTCTCATTCTCTTGTGTCGTCCTTCAACCCAGATGGCAAATATCTTTTATATAGTGACATCTTGGTCGTTGCCTTTTTTTTTTTTTTGGTCTTTGCCTTTTTACTAGTGACACTGTAAACTTCTCTGTCTTTCCTCTGTTTACAATCCATCAGCCCCCATTCTTGATTTATTTTCCAGCTATTTCATTGTGATGTGTTCCATGCACTTCTGCATTTGATATACACACAGAACATGAATTTAATATGTTTAAAAAGAACGTGTTTCTTAAATTATTGTGTGGTTCGTTTTGCAAACAGTGCCAGACATATAGGCCATACTCAGTGTGTGATTATTTTAATGAATCCATGAATACATGAAAAAAGTGTACCAGTGTACCTATTTTGCCGATGAGGAAAAATTAGTGTTTCAGATATTACCAAGCATGATAATGATGGATGCAGATGTGAATGTGATGCAAAAAGATTGACAATAGAAGTCATGCTTTTCTTTATTACATTACTGTCTTTCTGTATCATCACATAAATTAATTTTAATACTCTGTAGGCTGTATTAAAGAAAATGTAGCCAGTTCCATTATTTGTTTGTTTCTTTTTCTTTTTTATTATTGGGTACTTTATTTATCTACATTTCAGATGTTATCCCCTTCCCCAGTCCTAACCCCCGGAAATCCCTTAACCCATCCTCCCTCCTCCTATATCTATGAGGGTATACCCAACCTACCCACTCTCTCTCACTTTCCCTCCCTCGAATTTCTCCTTACTGAGACATCCAGCCTTCAAGGGACCAAGGCCCTCCACTCCCACTGATTTCCTACAAGTCCATCCTACTCTATAAATACAGCTAGAGTCATGGGTCTTTTCATGTGTGTTCCAAGGCTATCTGTTTTGGTCCAGGGAGCTCTGGTTGGTTGGTATTGTAACTCTCCCAATGGGGCAACAAGCCCCTTCAACTCCTCAGATCTTCTCTCTAACATGTCCACTGGGAACCCTGTGGTCAGTTTGATAGTTAGCTGTGAGCATCGGCCTATGTATATGTCAGGCTCTGGCAGTGCCTCTCCGGAGACAAGTATATCAGGCTCTTGTCAGCAAGCACTTGTGTACATCCACAACAGTATTTGTATATGATGATTACATCTTGAGGGACCTTCAGGGGGGGCAGTCTCTGGATGGTCTCTACAACATTATCTCATATTTGCTCCTGTGAGTATTTTGTTACTCCTTCTAAGAAGGACTGAAACGCCCACACATTGGTCTTTCTTTTTCTTGAGCTTCATGTGGTCTGTGAGTTCTTCTTGAGTATTTTGAGATTTGGGGCTAATATCCACTTATCAATGAGTACATACCATGTGTGTTCTTTTGTGACTGGTTTACCTCACTCAAGATGATATTTTCTAGTTCCATCCATTTGTCTATAAGTTTCATGAATTCATTGTTTTTAATAGCTGAGTAATATTCCACTGTGTAAATGTACCAAATTTTCTGTATCCATTCCTCTGTTGAAGGACATCTGGGTTCTTTCCAGCTTCTGGCTATTATAAATAAGGCTGCAATGAACATAGTGGAACATGTATCCTTTTATTTTAGAGCATCATTTGGGTATATGCCCATGAGTGGTATCGCTTGATCCACAGGTAATATTTTGTCCAATTTTCTGAGGAACCTCCAGACTGATTTCCAGAGTAGTTGTACAAGCTTACAATTCCACGAACAATGGATGAGTGTTGCTCTTTTTCCACAGCCTCCCCAGCATCTGCTGTCATCTGAGTTTTTAATCTTAGCCATTCTGACTGGTGTGAGGTGGAATCTTGTGGTTGTTTTGATTTGCATTTCCCTGATGAGTAAAGATGTTGATCATTTCTATAGGTGCTTCATGGACATTTGATATTCCTGAGTTGAAAATAGTTTGTTGAGCTGTGTACCCCACTTTTAATAGGGTTATTTTATTGTCTGAAATTTAATTTCTTGAATTCTTTGTAAATTTTGGATATTAGGCCTCTATCAGATGTAGGATTGGTGAAAATCTTTTCTCAATCTGTGGTTGGCTGCTTTGTCCTATTGATGGTGTACCTTACAGAGGCAATGCAATTTTATGAGGTCCCATTTGTCAATTCTTGATCTTAGAGCATAAGCCATTGGTGTCCTGTTCAGGAACTTTCCCTGCCAGGGGCCAGACCTGCCTTGGGAGGAATCTTCTCCTTCTTGTCTATTCTTATGGTAGTGGAGTGGGAAGAGTGTTGGTGGGGGTAAGTCTTGATCTTAAGACATTTGGTGGAAGACTTTGGTCTTACAACATATTTAGGGTTCCTGTATAATAAAAGTTTACTTATCTTTTATTACTTTGCTACTGTATCTGACCTCCCTTTTGTGATCCTCTGAGTCCAGAAACTGCAGCTTCTGGCACATAGTACGTCATCCCAAAACAGCAATGGATTAAGTAAATAGCCTTTGTGCTGTCTCAACAGGAACTCCTGGGTTCTTATGCCTGCTAGTCTGATGTAGCAGGAAAAAAAAAAACACTAACAGAAGTTATTATAGAGTTTATTGTTAAGTGTTAAAAGTTTCCTGAGAAAGCTATCTAAGGAGAAAAGTGGAAAGTCCTAAGGAGGAAAAAGGAAAAAATTCTAATAAGGGAAAAGTTCTAAGGGAAAAATTCTAGGCAGGGGAAAAGGAAAGGAAAGGACGGATGTCTCTCTCTCTCTCTCTCTTTCTTTTTCTTTAGTACTTATACATCTTTCAGAATACATGATCACATGTTTCAATGTTCATCACAAGTTCACATCAAAAATCAAATCATAAATTGAAATAGAAGTTTACAACAGAGAATGCTTAAATGCATATTCATTAGGAGTAATTATCTGGCTAAACATCCATCACCTGTCTAGCTCCACAGGATTTCTGAAGATTTAAACTATAACTAAGAAATTAGTGAAATTGTGTATAGATAAACCCAGGCAATATTTTACCTTCTGTCCTAGCACCTATAATAAACAGTGAGTTCCTGTTTAGTCAAATTTGGTTAATTGTTTTACCTCTTGGAATGAGAAAGTCTGGATACTATCTAAGAGCAAATTCCTGGTGACACTTGGGAGACTGTCAGAGTTCTTATTGCAGTTTTGACTATCAGAAAAGGACCTAATAGCAGTACCAGTATAAAATAGCTTAACATTCATTAATATAACTTTAGGAATTCTTAAAGGATCATCATTAAGACTTAATACATCATCTAGTTGTCTATATAGCATTATCACAAGACAGTACATGTTTGTGGATCTACAGAGATTGGCTCCAAAGGGGTGTATTATTACTTAGTGATAATTACATATGTTTAATAATAATAGAAGAAGCATATTAATAGTAGGAATCTTTAGTAAAATAAGTCTCTTACAGCCTTGTAGAATAAGGTCTTACTTGTCACAGATTATATAATAATCCAAGACAAGCCATTTCAGGATGATCACCAACTAATTATTAGCTTGTCCTATTATGGCTTCTGACATTTTCCTCTGTGCCTATGTATTCGAGGCTCTTTCCTACTTTCTCTTTTATTAGTTTCAGTGGGTCTAGTTTCATATGGAGGTCCTTGATCCACTTAGACTTGAGTTTTGTACAAGAAGATAACAATGGATCTATATACATTTTCCTACATATTGATCTCCAGTTCAACCAGCACCACCTGTTGAGAGCACTGTCTTTTGACCACTGTATGGTTATAGCTCCTTTGTCAAAGATCAAGTGACTATAGGTACCTGAGTTCATTTCTGGGCCTTCTATTTTATTCCATTGATCTTCCTGCCTGTCTCTGTACCAATACCATGCAGGGTTGTTTTTTTTATCACTATTGCTCTGTAGCAGAGCTTGAGGTCAGGGATGGTGATTCCCCCAGATGTTCTTTTATTGTTGAGAAAGTTTTCACTCTCCTGTTTTTTTTCCTTATTCCAAATAAATTTGAGACTTACTTTTTCTATCTCTGTGAAGAATTGAGTGGGATTTTTGATGGGGATTACATCAAATCTGTAGATTGGCCTTGACAAGATGACCATTTTTTTTAACTATATCAATCCTCCCAATCAAAGAGCATGAGAGATCTTTCCATCTTTGGGGAACTTCTTTAATTGTTTTTCTTCGGAGAGTTGAAGTTCTTGTGAAAAATATCTCTGGCTTTCTTGATTAGATTCATCTGAGCTATTTTACATTTCTGTGACTATTGTGAAGGGTGCTGTTTCCCTAATTTCTTTCTCAGCCTGCTTATCCTTTAAATAGAGGAAGGCTACTGAATTATTTGAGTTAATTTTATATCCAGCCACGTTTCTGAAGTTATCAGGGTTAGGAATTCTCTGGTAGAAGTTTTGGAGTCACTGAATTATACTATCATATCATCTGCAAATAGTGATATTTTTTCTTCTTCCATTCTAATTTTTATCCCTTTGATCTCCTTTTGTTGGATAATTACTCTGTCTAGGACAATAAATACTACATTGAATAGATAGTGAAATAGTGAGCAGCCTTGTCTAGACCCTGAGTTTAGTGGGATTGCTTCAAGTTTCTCCCCATTTAGTTTAATATTGGCTACTTATTTGCTGTATATTGCTTTTACTATGTTAAGGTATTCACTTTGAATTCCTGTTTTTTTCTAAGCCTTTTACCTTGAAGGGCTGTTGAATTTTGTCAAATTCTTTCTCAGCATGTAGTGAGATGATCATGTGTTTTCTTTTCATTGAGTTTGTTTATATTGTGGATTACATTGATGGATTTCCAAATGTTTAACCATCCCTGCATTCCTGGTTTAAAGCCTACTTGATCGTGGTGGATTCATGTTTTGATGTGTTCTTGGATTCTGTTTGTGAGAATATTATTGAGTAATTTTGCATCAATATTCATAAGGAGATTGGTCTGAAATTCT
This sequence comes from Grammomys surdaster, assembly GCF_004785775.1. NCBI lineage: Eukaryota > Metazoa > Chordata > Mammalia > Rodentia > Muridae > Grammomys > Grammomys surdaster. The sequence goes on from NW_021604997.1 coordinate 39,192, forward strand.
CTTTCATTGTTGGGTCTTTGTATGGTTTATGTATGAGCATAATTGTGGCTTCATGTAATGAATTGGGTAGTGTTCCTTCCATTTCTATTTTGTGGAATAGTTTATAAGGAATTGGTATTAGGTATTCTTATAAGGTCTGACAGAACTCTGTACTAAAACCTTTTGGTTCTGGTCTTTTTTAAGTGGGTTAAACATTTGAGACACTTTAGCAGCAATTTAACATTACCCATATTATGGGGATTCCTTATAATTGTCAACAACAAGAGCCTGTGGAATGGGCCCATGGATCTTTAAAGAAATATCTTCATAAAATAAAGAGTGGTAGATATACCCAGGTACACCACAAATTTACTTTAATCTTACTGTTTTTTGTTTTTTGTTTAATTTGGATGCCAAGGAACTTTCTGCTGAGTGTCTATGATGCTCTACAACTAGGAAGCATTATTCATGGGTGAAAGAGAAGGATCTACTTACTGGAATAAGGCATGCTCCTGATCTGGTATTAAATATGGAGAAATACGTTTGTGTTTTTTTTCTGCAGGATGATGAAGGAGCATAGTGGCTGCCAGAGTGATGGGTAAGACAAGCAGATGCCAGGACAAAGAATCATGCTCACCTGTGAGCTTGCTGAGTTCCCTGACAATAGTGACTGTGAAGCTCTATTGGAAATAAGTTCCTGACCCGCCATTGTTTACATATATACCTGATGGGAAAAGCTGCCTTGCCTCAAGTTCTTAGATCTTCTGGAACAGAGAAAAAATAAGAGAAGTCATAATGCGTCTTGTATTTTTCTTAAATGTGACCAGTTATTCAGACTCAACCACGTACTGGTCTAGAAGTCTTTATTTGGATGTCTGGTTCTGGACATTTTCAGAGACATATATGGAAATTAGCTGCAGTTCTCTCTGATGTTATGTTAGCAAGAGATATACTTGGTGCAGGATCTGGTTTTCAAACAGGTGTTAGCATATATGTTAAGGCTCTTTTAATTATCAAGTTAAAAATACTTTTGCTTCTTCTACAGTATTTAATGCAAGTTGCACTGATTGTACACCTTCTAATTGTATTTGTGAATTGAAATCTGGCATGTCAGTTATGGAGGTCTATCATTCACATTTTGTTTTAGTGCCCTGAGTATAACAGAACCTTGGCATTCTGAAAATAGCTTGCAAGTATTGGAAGAAATTTGTCAGGCTTTAAGCAGAAGCTAGAGGGGAGTAGGCTTGATTATTGCTGGTATAACAGCTTTAATTACATTCATTTCTACCACTACTGTTTTTGCAGTTGCTGTGGCACAAGAAGTTAAGACACCTACTTTTGCTAGTCATTTGGCCAAAGATGTTACTAATGAGTTGAATATACCAGTAGATTTAGATAGGCATTTAGGAGAACAGTTTGATGCTCTTTATCCTATTGAAATTATTGGAAGGAAGTTCAGAATTTGTGGATAAGGAGCCATCTTGAGTGTCATGTGAAATACCATTGGATTCACGTTAGTTCTAAAATTTACAGTGGTAGTCATTATAATTAGAAATAAGTTAATTATAAATGCAGTATATTTGGAATAATTCTAAGACCTCTCTGGATTTTTTAATGATACATACAGAGTTTATAAATTTCAAGAATGTTGCTCTGCTGAACATTGATATGGTAGATAGTGCAGATAAAATTATTCATGGACTGAGGTCAATATTCCTATTTTTGTCAAGCTATAATAATGGCATATATAGTTTGACCATGCTAACCCTTTTCATCCTGGGAATATTTTATCCCTGCCCATTGTGTTAAGGATTTTCTTCAACAACATCAACATGTTGGCAGCCAAGTACATGGTTTGAACCTGAAAATGTACCCCCAGACAGAGTTATTGGATTAACAGGCTGCCAAGCCAAGGACAGGCAAGTTTCTGCCCACAGCCTTACCAACCTAAGTTAGAAGTGAATTGCTTTTGATAATGCATATTCCATGATGAGTAAGGAATCCATTCTTGTCAGAATGACCTAAGACAGGGTCAGTCTTCTTAATGAAATAAAAAGGGTGGAAGGGAGAAAGCCTTTGGGGCTGCTTGGCAATAATCTGACATGGGCCAAGGACAAGGAAATGGGTTGATTACAGGAATATGACATTGGCCAAGGACAAGGAAGTAGGCTTCAGGCAGTAATCTGACATTAGGCTAGAACAAAGAAGGAATTTCAGGTAGGAATCTAAATCTTAGGGTAGAATAAATAAGTAATTTCAGGCAAAAATCTAAATTTTAGACTAGTACAAGGAAGTCTTCTGATGATACAAGTGAAAATAATTAATGGCTCAAGTACTGTGTCCAGGAAACATTCACTGTGAAGTAATCAAGGCTGAGGTTTGTCAGAAGGCATTTCCTACACATGTCTTGATTGTGTTGTTGCCTTTATAAAATTCTTGTTAACCAAATTGTGGCTGATTGAGAGTGATCATCTCTCTAGTATGCACTTACTTCAGTGTCTAAATATGGAATTACAATGCCTACAATTGCATGTCAAATATTACTGCTTGGAAGTTAAAACTAGATTCATCTCATCTACTTGAATGATTGAGTCTCCCAGGTAATGTTGACAAAGCAGGTCTCCAGAGACAAAAAAGGTATTTTACTTGTATCTTGAGAAGAAAAAAAATTTAGAGGATACAGGAAAATATGTCTAGTTTATGTCTCCTGGCTAAGGCAACTCTCCCACTTAGTACAGCTTTTTAACATTTTATAATTTAGGGAATTAGGTTATCTAATGATAAGCAATGAAAATGGTTTTAGAATTAATCTTTGATTTGCTCATACTTTTTAAGAATCAAGAAATGGAACCAATCTGATATAGGAATTGAGAAAACAAATATTATCTATATATATTTTTTCTTTCAAAATTGTTTCCAGATGTATCCATTTCATCATCCCCTATTATGAAGTACTGCTACAAGTGGGTAAGGACGTTGGTGTCCCCCATCAGTGACTTGGTTTCCAGAGGTACATGGCATGCTAGCTATGTGCTACACTAGAATAAGAAAAATAATCCCCAAGAATAAAAGTTTTCTTCAAATGCAAAAAAAGTTTGCTACATAAAATATCTATGATAATTAAACTACAAAAGACTTATTAAGTCTGATCAATATTTTCACAGAACTATATTATAATTACTGTTCTTATGCATGTATGTATGTATGCATGTATGTATGAATGAATATATGCATGCATGGATTATTCCTATCATCTAAGCTACATTGCAAATAGTGTATTATTTGAAAGAGATTTAATCCAAGTATGTTTTCATCCTAGGAGAATCTTGCTGGAAAGCAGAAACAATTTTCTTCATGGAATTTTGTCTTAACTTCTATTCCATCTGCTCTGATGTGTCTCTACTAAAGCTTTAGCTTGTCAGTTTCCTTATCCCTTTGCTATTAGCAGGGCTTCTTCATTCCTTTAGGTATTTAATAACAGACTTTTTTGTTGCTATACTGTTTTTTCTCTTCCAAATTCTGATTCATTTTAGAAATTCTAGGAACAGACCACTTCTTTTAGGTGAGACCTTCAGTTCTAGTGTAGAGAAATATGTCACCACAGAGTCTGGGCTGCAGGAATCTGAGGGCATATGGCAACAGCAGTCTATGCTTAAAGAGGACTTGACCTTTAGTGACTAGATACCAGTTTTCTCGTGGTGAGTAGAGACATATCATTATGCCTAAATCTGATTCAAAATTTCCTACTTTGAGGATACTAAGAGTATTGGATTAAATTCAACCTAGTAATTACTTTGATTTCATTTTACCTATAAAACCTCCTGATATCCTTATATTCTTAGTATCCAAATAACACACAGTGGAGAGGAGGAATGAAGGTAAAGGCTGAATCATTTAAATTATGGGTAAAGAAAATTATACCCACAACTCTTTACTTCTTTCATTTAAACCAATGCTTTTAGTCATTGTTAAATATCTGATTCTTGAAAACTTCCTTCTTCTACTCTGAGTTCCATCTCACCTATCATTACCTTATCAGGTCTGGGAAAGGCTCAAAATCTGATTCATGCTAGCAAAATCACCGCTTAACTGCACAGCTATGAAACCACACACACAATCTGCTCCCAGCATAGAGGAGTGGCACAGAAATAAAGAGGATTGAAATTCCCCTTCTAGGAGAGACAATTCAGAATGAAGAGAAAGATCATGAACCTAAAGTAAACTTAGGTTGACAAATACCATCAGATTTTGACACTATAGAATTTTTGTAGTCCTTTTCGGGTTTACTTTTGGCCTATTCTGGGGCAGCAATCTTGATCTTTACAACATTTTTCCAGATGTTAATGTAATTTTTGTGCTTCTGTGGTTATCATCTCAGATATATATTTGGCCTACTGCATTAAACTTCATATATTTTGGAATTGAGGATTTTGATACAGGGAACTTAACAATGTCTCTCAGAAATATGACCTTTTCCCCATTTTTCATTGAAGTTATTTGACATAACCATGTCCAATCTCAAGATTGTCTCCCAGAATAAATCAACTTTTCACAGTGAAAAATCCTACATATTTTCCATAGACCATTACTTTCTAGAGTCTGTGAGAAGCTATTACTGATGAGCAGTGACTACCAGTACATTCCAATTACTTAGAAATTCATTGGCACAAAGAGTCCTTAACATGTTCTGACATTTTATGAAGCTAGACAATTCCTTTACCTTTTCTCATGAGGTTCATACCATTAGGAATCACATCTTTGCCGATGATACTAAAATTGGTCATGTTGTTTTCTTTCATGACATGGAAGGAGCTGTACTTGAGGACTAGATCCAGCTCATCAGGCTCTAATTTTTTCCCTAGAAAGTCACAGATCTTCTTTATGGTTCCCTTTGTATCCTAAACAAAGAAGAAACAAAAATAAGGGCAATAAACAGAGAGCCCTGAGAGAACCGATGCAAAGAATGGATCTGTGGGGCTGGAGAGAGTTTAAGAGCCCTGACTGCTCTTCCAGAAGACATGGTGGATCACAAACATTTGTAATATGATCTGATGCCCTCTTCTGGTGTGTCTGAAGACAGCAACAGTGTATTCACATACATTAACTAAATTAATCTTCAAAAAAAAAAAAAGAGAAGGGATCTGTGGATGGGTGATAAGAAAAGGGATGTGAAGAAAGACCATCAGTAGATGAAATAGTGTGAATGGAGTTTATTCAAAAAAGGGCAATGGAACAAAGGCAAGAAGGACTCACAGACAACATTTATATACTTAGAGGGCTTGCAATATGGCTGATCTTTATTTCCTAAAAAGAAGCAGAGCCTGGGGCTTCTTTTTAGGTAGAAGAAAACATTACAGATAGTGGCTCCTAGAACCAACGGTAAATTTAAACTTACTTTGTAATGACCTTGAACTTCAGACCCTCCTTCCCAATTCTCTCTAGTGCTGTGGTCACAGGTATGTGCCAACACAGTCACTAAGTATACTCAGAATTCTTTTCTTAAGACCAAACCACAAGTGCTTTCAGGGTCTAAACTGAGATAACATAGGGACTGACCAATGTTTCCAGGGTATGTAGGGGTGGATGACCTTGTCAGCCAAAAGCAGGAGAGGAAGTCCTGGCTCCCATGATGGTTGGATGCCCCAGTGTGTGGGAATTCTAGGTAAGGATGATGGGAGTGAGTGGGTGGGTGGGGCACATCATGATAGAAACAAGAGTAGGGGAGATGGGATGGGGGGCTTTTCGGTTGGGGTAGAAATGGTGAAAGGACATAATATCTGAAATGAAAATAAAATATTCAATGGGTGAAAAAAAGGACTGGCTCTCATTCTGGAGTTTTGGATTGTACAATGGATATTTCTATGGAGAACAATATATCTCAAGCTCACAGAGATCAGCGATTCATCTATCTGGCTTTTTCTTTCCATGTGCCAGCACTGAAAGTATGTACAATCATACATATCCTGCCCTGGGACACTTAAAGTAACTTATAGAAATGGTGCTAGACAATGATCAAGGCAAATGAAGGAATGTGCACAAAGACCTCAAATAGATTATTGTTTATGCTAGATAATACACTTTGCTTAAGCTAACTGAAAACAATACAGCTTTACAAGAGTTTTATAATAATTATCTCAATATTTATTACTTGGAGAACTTCTCAGAGACATTGTTTTGAGTAAGCATCTCAGGTTACAGCAGAGATGGGAATCAAAATCACAATTTATTTTTGGTCTCAGACCTCTAATTGTTGCAAGAATATCTGTGTACTACAACAATTAGTTTAATCCTAGGAGAAAGTAATCACCAGGCAAAATCTTAGAACACCAAAAATTGTGATTTAAATAAAAGCCCTCTCCCTGGACTCATGAGGGTTTTTTGGTTTGAAACATTTTTTACATATTTATCACATTTACACCTAATATTTCATAGGAAAGTAAACAAATATGTCAATAATTGACAATCATGTGTTAAATTGTCAGAAAGGTGCCTTATGGGAATCTGCACTAGTGTGCAGCAGACAGATAGGCAGCAATCCTTCCTAGGGAAAATTGAATTTCAGGAAGATTAAATAAAAGAGTCAACATATAGAAAAAATAATGTGATGAAAGTTTTGTCTTTACATGTAAACTTTTGCTTCCTGAGAGATAACACTAAGAGGTCAAATCATCTTTTTTGTTTTCTTTGATTGTGCTTAATTTTTTTATTAACAGTTATTTTTCTCAATCCCTTTATGGAAGCAGGTATGCTGACAACAGACCTTTCACCTTTCCCCTGCTTTTCCAGATCCTATGCCGAAGTCATCTTTAGTTCTGCAGCAGAAATCTTAATGCAGCACTTCTCTTCTCTAGTGGGTCCAAAGGTCTTTCCCTTCTAATATTGCTCCCTCAACTCATTGCATTATCCCAGCCTCCAAGTTCAGCACTCACTGGGAACTCACTGACCACTCTGGCCAGGAAAACAGATAGGCTATCTGCAGATTGATCTTCACATTTCCTAGAATATCTCCAACTCCAACTACCCAGTCTCATTCTTATTTCTGCAAAAGAACTCGAAACTTTGGGAAGTGAATAGCTTTGCCCCAGCCTCTGACTCCAGAATGCACTCCTGAGGAAGCCAACGCCTGTTATTACAAGGGAAGCAACTAAATTACACTGTCAGATTTCAACTATTTGACCATTCTTCAAATTCAATACCTGAGTCTCATCCAAACTGCTTTATCAAACCTTCTGCTTTAGCCTTTCCTCATTATATGTCCCCATTCCAAGGAGATTGACTATGCAGATCCTGGTGAAACACCCTGCTTTCTTCCCTCTTGTGAAATCCCTCTATTGAGCCCAACCCATCTCTATTTCTACCTCCCTTATTCCATAACCAATAAACACATCTTATCTGGTAACCTAATGTAGTTTCTACAGGCTACATAAAGCCAGCTCATTCTCCTGATAACCAAAATAAAACAAATCCAGGGCACAAAACTCCACCCAATAAAGACAATATCAGATTTCAGCACCTAGAATTATTGTATTCCTAATCTAAGATGCCTAAATGCCAGTGTAAAAACATAATCAATAACAACCAGGACAATATATCTCTACTAGAGCGTAGCAATCATAACACAGCATGCCCTGAATATTTCACCATATCTGAGGCACAAGGGAAAAATCCTTAAATCAGCTTTTATGAATATAATAGTGGTCTTTTAGTAGGAAATGAATATATCCCTTAAAGAAATCTATGAAACCACAAAGAAACAGTGGAAAGAAATAAATTCAACTAATTTCCACCTGAGTAGAAATAGAATCAATACCAAAAACACAAAATGAGAAAATCTCAAATTGAAAATTCCACGAACTCAAACAAGTAACTCAGAGGCATTCTTCAACAAAAGTAGATGGATAGAATGGAGACCTTTTTGTATTGCAGACACAGTAAAAGAAATAAATACAATAAAGGAAGTATTACATATTTCAAACTCCTGGCACATAATATCCAGAAAATTTGGGTCACTATTTTGAAAACACCAGATGTATGAATAATAGAGATAGAAGAATAAAAAGAAACTCACATCAAAGGCACAGAAAATATTTTCAACAAAATTATAAAAAAATACTAACCTAAAGAAAGAGATGCCTCTCAAAGTTCATGAAGAATACAGAACATCAAGTTGATTGGACTAGAAAAGAAAGACCTCTGAGCACATAGTAATCGAAACATTAAATGTACACAACAAATTATGAACAGATGTGCAAGAGCTAGGATGAGGGAAACAGTTGGGAGTGGGGAAGGGGCAGGCAGTTGTAGAAGGGAGTACAGGGAAATACAGGTAAAATTAAGTAATATTTGAGAGGTATTATTGAACTCTAGTACAGTGGAAACTTCCTAAATCTATAAGAATGTGAAAGTGATCAGAGTGAAATCACCAGATTATGGACATCTTTTGTCACAAAGGTGGAAAGAATGAATTAAATAAAGAAGTAAAGAAATAAAGAAATAAAGAAAAAAGAAAAAAGAAGGAAGGGAGGAAGGGAGGAAGGAAGGAAGGAAGGAAGGAAGGAAGGAAGGAAGGAAGGGAAGAGAAGAGAGAGAGAGAGAGAGAGAGAGAGAGAGAGAGAGAGAGAGAGAGA